>NC_056733.1:1985088054-1985295554 GCF_019279795.1 Protopterus annectens | reverse complement strand
AAGTGTGGGTATGCCATCCGTAATGATTCTTTTCATGGCCTTGCAGATGAGGCTAGTCATGCTCATGGGTGTATAATTCCAAGGTCAGTTGATGGTCCCCCTTTGTGCAGAGGGATTACTGTTGATATCCTCCATTCTGCTGGAACATAGCTAGTTCTCAGGCTGTGGTTAAACAGGGAAGTGGGTCTCCTAGGTCATATTTTAAGTTGCTTAAAAGGCAACCTGGGATGTTGTCTGGTCCTACTGATGCTGTGTTGTTTTGGCCTTGGAGAATGCCGAGATGACCTGCTCTCTTGAGATAATAGGCTGGGGAATGGTGGCAGGTATACTTTGGGGGATGACTGGAGGGGATGGGGGGGGGGGGCTGAAGTTTGCTCCAAATCTGTCAGCTATTATGTCCAGCTGAGTATGGGTGGTGTCACCCACACCCAGTTCAGTGGGTATTCCCTTTTAGATTTTGTATGTTGTTAAAGAATGCCTTGTGATTATCCTTAGATAGGTAGGCTAGTTTTACTTCGTAATTAGCTTTGGAGGACTTGACAAGATCTCTTATTTGTTTATTTAAGCTAGAGAGGGTTTCTTCCTCTGCTGAGCAGTTCCCTGTTGTTCTTGGACATTAGTTTCTTTCTCTTGTTGTATAGCCTGTTTATACTAGGGGTCCACTAGGGTGGCGGCAAGACCTGGTTTTAATCTGATCAGGTACAGCCAATTTTATACAACTGCTTAAGTGGTTATACAGGGCATTGGTGTATACCTCTGCATAGGAGTCTGTGTTATCTGTATTCAGGGCAGCTTTGAAACTTTTTATACCATCACTTTGTAGGAAGTAATTTGTCTTTAAAAAATTCTTAAGTGTTTTTGAACTTGATGGGGTATCTGGTCTTATAATTATATCAAACGAGATTGATTTATGGTCCGATCTTACCTGGGAGTGCATCACATGGTGGGGGGGTGCAATGCTCTCCCATGTTAGTAAGCACTATTTCCAGGACATTTGCACCTCTTGTGGGTATGCTGGCTAGCTGTTCCAGAGCATTTACACTGACAAAGTCCCAGAACCTCAGAGCCAGTATGTTTGTTGTCATGTATGTTTCCCAGTCGATGGGCAGATAATTAAAATCACCCATGAGTAAGGTGTTGAGCTGTATGGCAACTGACTCCAGTAAGTCCTGGTATGCGGTATGCTTTTCCTGTTTCATGGTGGGGGACCTATAGCTAGCTATGATGTGATAGGGGGCTTTGCCTATAGTTAATTGGACGTGGGGTAGCTCAAAAGAGTCATACTGTTTGACCAGTCTAGAGGTGTACTTATCCTTAATGAAGATGGATACACCTCCCCCTTTGGTTCTTCATGCTCAGTTTGTTGTCTGAATGCATGGAAGGCATTGTAGTCCTGCATGACTGAGGTGCTTTCTACACTTTGAACCATGTCTCAGTGACTGCACGGACATCAGCATCTTCCAAAGTAAGGAGTACTGCCGGGGAGTGCAGTTTCTTGTTTAGACTTCTAGCATTAAGCAACAGTACCTTGAGTTTATCTACAGAGGATTTTGTTATGTTAGAAGGTTTTTTTATGTCGCAGTGCCTGCAAAGATATCAGCATCTTCCAAAGTAAGGAGTGCTTCCAGGGAGTGCAGTTTCTTGTTTAGACTCCTAGCATTAAACAGCAGTACCTTGAGTTTATCTAGAGAGGATTTTGTTATGGTGGAAGGTTGGTTATTTTGACAGTGTATAAAAAAGGCACAATAGGGGTAGCTAATGGCTTTGCCTAGTGGAGACAGGTGCAGACCATCTGTGGCAAAGCAGGATGGCCAGTTGAGCATGTCTTCCCAAGTTGCTAGATAGTAGTTCCCCATGGACTGCCACCAGAAGCTTAGCCAATTGTTAAAGTCAATCATTTTTTTGTTTGTATTGTGGCATCGTCCTTAGAGAAGGTGGAATGATGCTTAAGGCTTAAGGCTAGGCTTATACCTGCCTGTAACACACAATCTGAGAGCTCAGTCATTTCTCTCTTCATGTAGTCCACTGAGGTACTTCTCAAGTCATTCAACCCCACATGGACTATGATGGAGTCATACTGGTACTTGTGGTTCAGTGACTTGAGTGACTTGACGGTTCATAGCACCTGACAGGCAGCTAACCGTAACACACTCCTTATCCAGCCTGGTGAGAGGAACATCCATGTGTCTCACAATGGAGTCACCTATGACCAATACATTAGGTTTTGTGGTGTTACACCTTATGGGCTTATTTGTTGAGACACTGGTGTGTGTATGTGTGTGTGTGTGTGTGTGTGTTATTATGTCTTGTAATTGTTTTTTGCATTGTTATGTTTGTAAGTGGTTTCCATTTGGGAGGCTTCTGATCTTTTGGTAAGTTACTAGTGAGTACCTCCACATATGTGGGTTTATGTGTTGTGTCCTTATTTAATGTGAGAAGTGTGTGTGTGTGTGTGTGTGTGTGTGTGTGTGTGTGTGTGTGTGTGTGTGTGTGTGTGTGTGTATGTGTGCTGACAACCTGTTTGGCATTTAATTTGTCCTTATGTGAGAGTCTTGCCTCTAATTTCATAGTGTAACTACATCTCTCACATAAAGTATTTGTTTATTTCAGGAGTAAGTGGCTGTTAGTATACATCAGACAATTGCTACATTGTCTCAGGATGCCCAAGTCTAACAGGCTGGCCAGAGAGATGATGGGAAACTGCCTATCTATGATAGCAGGCTCTTACTGTATATTTTATTAGGGAAGGGAATGGGTTAATTTGACAGGACTGTGCTTGTAGTGTCAAGACTACAAGAGGGACCTATACTTTGTGTAGACTTCTTCTTTCAGCTTTTCCCGGTTATTGGTTGCCACAGCGGAACTCTGGTCTGCTAACGATTGGCAGTAAATTTTTTACGGGTGCCGAGGTGCCAGCTCGATGCCCAACCTTCAACGAAGGCACGCCCATTCTATGCATGTCTTTCGAATGTTACTCAACCACGGGGAGGACATGCAGACTCCACACAGAAGGTGCTCTCGCCAAGAATCGAACGGGAGAACCTCTTGTTGAGAGGCAACAATACTACCGCTGCACCACCGCGGCTTACCGTGTAGACTAAGGATGATAAATAAGGCAATGCTGCTTAGTGAGCAACTGAGTTGTTCCTAGAGCAGCAGAAAAGCTTGGTGGTTTAAGGAAAAACTGACCTTCTAAGCTTTTGTGTCTGTACAGGGCACTACTAACTGCCTCTGTGCAATGAGCAGCACCACACAAATGCGCAGCTTAAATATAAACAATGAGAAACAAGTTTAAGCTAATTATTAATTGGGAAAGCACTCAATAAGCCTTCTACTAGCAACCCCCAACTCAGATAGGTTAGATCAGCACACTTCTGCTACAAGGGTGCAGAAAAGCAGGTCTTTGTTCAGCCATCAAATTGATATTATATCAAACAGCTGTACATCGAATGTTACATATCGAACTTTACTTTTACCAAACAGGCATATCTTGGAAAATAAATTAACTGAATGACCATAGATGGCCAACATAAAGCAACCGTGACCCACTACTTATTTACCGGTAATGTAGCTATAACAGAACCTGCCCTTTTCCCTATTTAGTGTGACCTCGGAATTGGAATATATAATTAGTGATGTGTGTGTGTGTGTGTGTGTGTGTGTGTGTGTGTGTGTGTGTGTGTGTGTGTGTGTGTGTGTGTGTGTGTATGGAGGTGGGGTGCAGCCCCCCCATAAGTATTGTCTGGTATTCACTGAATCCATCTGTTGTGGGGGGCTGGTTTGTTTGCTGATCATGGCTTCCCAGGCAGACAGGAACTGGATCCCCTTGGAATGACACCAAAAACTAAGCCAATTATTGAAATCAGTCATTTCTTGTTTATACTGTGGCATCATTCTCGGTGAGGATAGTATGCTGCTCAAGGCTATGGACATACCTGCCTGGGACACATAATAAGAGAGCTTGACCATGTCTCTGTTCATATAGTCCAGTGAGGTACATCTCAGGTCATTCATACCAACATGAACTATGACAGAGTCTTAATGGTACTTGTTGCTGAGAGACCTGAGTGCATGCATGATTTGGCAAATCCTGGCACCAGACAGGCAGCTGACTCTGACATTCTCCTTATTCAACCTGGTGAGTGGGACATCCGTGTGTCTCTCTACTGAGTTTCCAATGACAAGAAAACTTTTTTTTGAGTATTAACGCATTACGGGTTTGATGGGTGAGACACTGGTGTTGCTATTTGGCATGGGTGCTGTGGAGACTGTGTTAGCTGTAGAAGACTTGTGTTTTGGAGGTCTCTGGTGTTTCAGTAAGTTTTTCAAGAGAACCTCTGTGTATGTGGATTTACGTGTTTGATGCATACTATGTGTATGAGTAGTGGCCTAGTAAGTTATAAAGATTGTTTGGTCTCTACAAGCTATAAAGTTTCTTAGACATACTCAGAAGGCATCTTAAATGAAAAGAGATAATGCATGACTATACCCTTTATAGGTCTCTCAATTAGGGATGTCATTTAAAAGATGCCTTGTCTTGAAGAGTGGAGGCTGGAGGGAGAAGAAGAAGCCAGTTACTGTGATCTTTCTAACTTAAAATAGTTGTGTAACTGCAACTGGACTTGTTTTGCTAGCAATTACAGGTCTGTTTTACTTTAGCATGTAAATGCTGCACATGCAATTCTGCAACTATTGCTGGTTCCTTGGTAGGCCATTTGTAAACATAACATATCATCCCTCTATCCCCATATCATGGGTTGTTATATTTCAGTAGTTTTTGCAATAACTGGCAAATGTCAACTATGTGTCTCATCCCAACAAAACTGGCAATGATTTCTTCTTCTTTTCTCTTAGTAGATTGGACATAGCATGAGGCTTTGTGTCCCATAAATTTTGGGAGTCCAGGTCCACTTGCCATGAGGAAGGACATTGATTGTCATTACTACTGATCTTGTCAGGTGCCTGTTGGAAGGACAGTAACTGGAAAACGTGGATGAGAAGAACTGAAAATGCAAATATAGATAATGTGCTCCTCAACCCCTTAGTCTATGGTGCAGAGATCTTGAACCTGATAGTTAAAGCAGGACAACATGAGTTGGCAATGATAATGGAGGAACTGAATACACATTTTAGGACAGATAGAACAGGACTGTCTGGGTCCACTTGGGTGGTGCAACAAAGAGAAAGAGAGGCCATTCCATACTTCGGTATGGCAAATGGCTTGATGGTAAAAAGCACATAGTTCAGCAAGAGATATAGTCACAAGATCACATAGAGGAGTGAAAAACATAAAACTGAGGTAGATTCCCTACTAGTATGGAAAGGGCACTGAGTTAGAGTCAATGATTGTAACGTTAACCCCAGTGAAAGAGTCAGCTACAGTGTAAACCACTGGTTGCTACAATCAACTGTAAGAAGTAGTCAAAGAAAGCTCTAAGGTCAACAGAGACTATATGGACCTGGAAGTTGAATGGAGTGAAAGCACAAGAGTTCAAGGAAATACTCAGGGCTTTAGCACATCAGGAAAAAGAAGAAATAGGTGTGAGGACTACAGGACAGATATGTGGCTGAGCCAGGTATGGCAATAAGGCATATAAGGAAAGCTGGTGGGGGAAATCAAACCTCCAGGAAGTCATCAAAAAGGAAGCAGTGCAGCAAAAAAGTGGCGGATAGAAAAGATGGACCAGGCTAAGAAGGTATAAAGCAATTGCATAACAAAGAACAAAACATCAGAGGCACTCTACCAGCTTCCAGAAAGTGACTCAGTAGGTGGCACAAAAAAATATATCCGGTTGAAAGGCAACGACAGAAAGATAAAGAAGATAGTCATCAGATACCCTTCAAAAGGGATGCCAGCAACAACCTGCTCACCAGTCCACAGGACATCAATGGCAGATGGAAGGAGTACTTCCAGAAGCTTCTGAGTTAAGAAAATCCCATAGAAGCTGTGCTGTTCCAGACAGTCTACAGTGAAGGAAGTAGAGGCACCCACTCACGAAAAAGTAAGAACAGGGAAAGCAGCATGCTCAAATTAGGTCACTGCAGATATAATCAAGATGTTAGGTGAGTTAGAGGAGAAATGGTGATTGAGATTACTCATAGCAGTATGTAGAGAAAGGTATATCCCAGATGACTGGAAATAACTATACTAAAGCTAGTGTACAAGAACAAAGGGGACAGTCAAAATTGTGGGCAGTATAAAGGTATCAAACTCCTGTCATACTGCATGAAAGTTCTGGGGAGGATGATTGATAAATAAATACACAAAGTAGTGGAAAGTAAGATGGGAGACAAGCAGCTTAGATTCAGATCAGGATGCAATACAACTGACTTGATGTTTGCAGTGAGACAGATAGTTGAGAAGAAACTAGAGATGAGGAAAGAGTACAGCTGGGCATTCCTAGACTTGGAGGAAGCATATGACTAGGTCCCAAAACCACTGGTAGAATTAGTGCAGGCTGTGTACAAGGACCCATGACACAAGTAAGAACACTGATCGGACTCATAGGGGGATTTCCATTGGGAGTTGGTGTGTATCATGGTTAAGCTCTTAGCCTACTGCTCTCAATATTGGTGATAGACTACATTAGTAAACAGGTCAGAGGGGACAGATCAACAAAGTTGTTGTATGTTGTATGCAGATGATATACAATATAGACAGACTCTGAACAAGAACTTCAGCAAAAAATAGGAAATGGAATGCAAAATGGAAAGCAGATAGAATGAAAATGAATACAGATAAAACAGATATAATGGCAGCAAATGGGGGAATCAGTAGAGTTGAGAATTGAGATAGAAGGTAATGTAGTGGGACACGTTAACAGCTTCAAGTATCTAGGAAGAGTGGTTGAGGAGAAAGGAAGTCTGAAACTGGAGGTCAAAGCTAGAATCAGGATCTGCAGCCAGTTGGTGCAAGTGTCATGGGTAGCAAGTGTCATGGGTAGTGTATGACAGGAAAATGCCAAAGAAGCTGAAAAGTAAGGTGTATAAAACAGAGGTGTGACCAGTACTACTATATGGTACAGGAACCTTAGCAGTGACTGCAGAGCAGCTGAGGAATCTAGAGGTGATGGAGAGGAAGTGCCTGAGATACATGGTAGGATGCCCACTGTGGGGCAGATGAAGAAATAAGGAGATACGAGCAAAAGCTCAAGTAGCTCCAAATGCAAAGAAGGTCAAAGAGAACAGATTACAGTGATTTGGACACATATGCAGGAAAGCAGAAAGCAATCTGGTGAAGAAGATTTGGGACATCAAGGAAAAAGGCATGAGGAAACGATGGCATCCGGCAAAGAGCTGGAAGGATTGTTTCAGGGAAGAGCTGCTACAGTCAGGCATGTCGAAGAAGGCAGAAGGCTGATATTGAATCAAGACAGAGAGGGTGACAGGTAACATGATGCCCTGACCCTATGTATAAAATGGGAAAAAGGGTGATGATGGTCAGGAATGGGTCCATTCCTATCGAAGGTATGAAAAGACCCAGCATTTGGGGAAATGAAACGGGAAGATAATAAATGCAAGAAAACTAGATATAACAGTAAAAAAAGATAAAAGTACCATTAATCTTTGAAATAGTTTCACCCAGTAGTTATGGTGTTTTATATACAGAGTGGTACAACATTATAAAATATCAAGATTTGCAAGGAGAAATAAGAGCAGTGTGGAAGAGAATCAGACAGCTGAACTGCAGAAAGAGGAAATTAGGGGTACATTGTTGGTGTTAAAAAGGGCATTTGTGGCTAACAAAGACTGAAGCAATACTACTTTTGTGGGCTCTTATCATAGCCTTAATTAGAAATGAGGTCCATTCCATCACAACTTGGTTCATATTTTCATAGGTGTTTACTAGGCTCACAGCCACAGGGGCCTTTTTAAGCCTGGCCATGGATCCCAAATCTCTGAGAAGTTCTGATACCCTTGATAAGTGTAAACATGGGCCTGCAAGATGAGCCATTTACAGGTGAAACCCAAAGCATTAAGAGAAATGAAAAAAGGCAGATAAATGGACACAAACAAAAGTACACTGCTTGCAAGATCTACTGTCAGCATAGGCAACAATGCCAGCATCCGCAGCACATTTTAGGGCACGTTGTGGGTAACACAATGGTCTGGAAATAGGGCACAAGTAAGTGACCAGTTTGCAGTAGGGTACCACAAGCTTCAATTTTGGTTTTACAGTGGAGTATCATAGACTTCATTGCTGGGTTTTATATGTATTATTTTGCAAACAACCTTATTGAATGTAAAGAAAGAAATATACTTCATTTTACAAATAATAAAACATCTGCAGGACGGACAACAAATATGCATGTGTTTGTGTGTGTGTGTGTGTGTGGGGGGGGGGGGTAACAAGAATAAAGACTTTGCAAAGTTTGTGTTGTGATGAAAAACATGGTAGGAGAAATTCAGTGTAATACACAGAAATACAGAAGCAGAGTAAATAACAAAATGCCATCATCTTTACTGTAATAGGCCTTTGAGGCGTTCATATCAGGGAACATCAATGTAAACAAACAGCAGATAAAAAACAACCATGGAATGGTGGGATACTGAGATACACAGGAAAAGGCATCTCTGGCAGAAAATGAGATGCTGACATTTCCCCCATACTGAATGTTGCTCAGACCACAAATGAAGGACTGCATGAAAATCCAGATGTCAAAAAATATATTGCCTGTTCTTCATCAGAAGCCTAATAATACCAGAACGTTACAGAAAAATTCAGTTTATGCAGATTGCCTGAACAACAGCCTTTGACCAAAACATACTTTTGACTGAATAATTCATTGAGAGCAGAGATTTTGTTCTGAAATGTACTGAAGTCATAGATGATTATATTAATTCAAGAGTGCAGAGTCAGAAACTCCCACCTGGCAACCCCTCCACAGGAAAAAAAAATCACTTTCTGGAAATCTCATCAGTTTTGTGACTAAGATGTTTTGTGTTTTTTCTAAAAGAAACCATTTCAATCATCTGCACTAATTGCAAGGAAAAAATGGATTAACAATAATGAATTTGTATATACATAAATGAAAGTAACACCATTCAGTTTAATGAAATGAGCAGTAAAGGTATCATAAAAGACAGTCCTAGATGAAGCAGACATTAAGGGCTCATGGGACATGTGAAGAAGTATTTTACATTAAGGAATGATTAGATACATGAGACACCTTTCTGTTGGTAGCTCTAGATTCTACAACATGGATAGATAGCGTTTGCAAAAGCTCTGAACAAAGATGGGATAGTGCTTGTGATGCTTGAGAAAACCTGTTTATAACAATAATATTGTATCCAATGAGTAGAGAAATTTGACATCATAACACACTTCAGTTATGGCTGCATTTAATAAAACATTCCAGATTAAATAAGAAGTGGTTTGCATAAGGTACTGATGCAGTTCATATATGGAATCATGTACTGAGAAAAGTAATACTCTGGTCATATGTTTAAACAGAAAGACTAGATCACAGGAGTTGATTATTTTTTGCAGGCACAGAGAACACAACAGTTTAGAGGGTCACACCTCATGAACTGTATATGATGGTGTGTGGTCTGTGTGTTCACAAGTTATTGCATTGTATTCAGTATATTTAAAGAACAGGTTCAGGGTCCCTGACCAAAGTCAATTGAATTTTTGGATGCAGTATAAATAATTTATCCAGCAATGCACTGCTGTCAGCTCAGAAAAGGATGAAGAAATTGTGCTGTTTAAGAGCACAGCATATGGAATCTGTCTCTCTGATGTCTAGGAAAATCATTGTGTTTATGTCTATTTATTTACCTTTATTTGTTAAGCGAGTAGGTGAACTGTTTTACTTACCCTTTCTGATCATGTCCTGGGCTTAGAGAGCAGAAAACATACAACAATTTACAAAGTATGATTATAGCAGAGATGCCACGACAGATTACAAAAGGGGAAAGGGCAGGTAACAATGTAAATACTACTTATGCAATAGTAATTGAAATTGTAAAAGTTATATATACATATAGCAGACCTAATGTAGAAAATACTCTTTCTTTTCCTATGGTAGTCTTGAAAGGGGGTTTGACTAACAGGAGGCTTTCAACTATCTATATCTAAAAAAAAAAAAAAAAAAAAAATAAAAATATATATATATATATATATATATATATATATATATATATATGCGCACACACACACACACACACACACACACACACACACACACACACACACACACACACACACACACACTAGGTAATTCAAAAGAGTGACACAATAATTTAGTTTAGTTGGTGCTCAGCATATAATTTTTAATTTACCTCCCATCACTCTTTCTGGATACTATACATGTGCATGTGAATGAAGCAAACACTTTTATTGTTTCTGTATTTTTTTTTTTTTTTTTTTGCTTATTAGAAGATAGATAATGGCACTTGTAGCTTATTTGAACAGAACCTGGCATACAGCACTAGACCCCAAGGTAACAAAATGTCAAGAGTGTCTCCCATCTGTATCAACACTATAGCTGTAAATACACCGTGACAGAAGTTAAACATTGTGCCTCAGACCACTTCCCTGTGCATGCTACCCATAGTCCAACTTAACATGTATGTTAATGATATATGCTTTACAAAAAACTGTAAAGAGCAGGATGTGGCAAAATATTAGTAAGAAAAGTGCAGTGTTTTTGAACTGGAGTATTGTGGGAGAGCTGACTGAACCATAACATATATGTGCATGAATATTTAGGGTTTGGATAGTAGACAGGATAGCAATGTTACGACTGGAACAACACTGTAGAATTTGTACGTCAACACAACCAACACCACACAGTAGCCAAAAGTTTTTATTCACTCAATTCTCTAGTGCCTCGGCTGTAACACAGTCTTCAAGGAGTACCTACAGGATAGCAATGTTAGGCTGCAAGTGCTAACATATTTTATTTACATACTAATGCTGTGAAATAAACTTAATGATATACTATTTAGGATGATATAAACCTCTTAAGACTCTACCCTGCAAATGTTTCTGCAGAACCTCAGAAAAGTTTAAAGACTTTACCTATGTTTGTAATGCAAACAATTCAGTCTTTTTCAAAACTGCTGTGTTAAGTCAAGTAACATGTTTGTCTGAAAGATGAAACACACAACAGAAGCATGGCTGCTTTACCAAAATGTGCTTGAAATGCTTCTTTTGCAGAGATACAACAGTGAAAGTTAAAAGGTCAAACCATACAGCTTAATAATAACCAGAATTCTCTGCAATAGTATGCTAGTGTGACAAAAGAAGATACTGCCAGTACAGCTAGCTGGAATTTTGTAAATAATTATATGTCATTTGTGAATATCGAAATGATTTATACAAGATGCTTGTGTTACTAATTTATTAGAACTGTATGTCACATGTATATCTAACTGCTTGTACAAACGTTTGTGTTGAAAAGGTATTTGCAAAGTGCTGTTTGAAATGTAATCACAGTGTGCCCTACTGGAAGAGAACAGAAATCTACATGTACTATTGTAACTGTTTAAATTTATTTATTTTAACAGTGGAAACTGGAATGCAGGAAATTAACTTTAGACTAGTAAACTTTAGAAAAATATTTGAAATTAAATTATTTTATAGGACGCAATAAAAAGGCTACCTCTCAAGTTTTCATCGCTGCTATAGACACAGAACCTGTGTTAGGAAGCTTTCTGTATTGTCCCTGGAGTGAACTAATTGCTACTTTTGAAGCATGAAGGAATACAATTGTTTTATGACTTCCAGCATCTGCCAAAGATCTGAGGAAAAGCCATTGTCTGTATATTTTACAAGTAGATGCTAATTGCTGCCAACTTCTAGCAATGGGGGTTTTGGCTTGGGCACTAGAAGTCAGATGACCAGAAATGATGTCATTCTGCAAGCTATCCCAGCAGTAAAACTTTAGATATTAATTTGAGAAGTCTCTTAGTGAGACAGAGCATTCTGCAATATGTCTTGGACCTGACAACAACAAGAACCATTCACCACAACATCTGCCTTGCTCTAATGAAGTAAGTTTCTAGGGAATAGTATAATTCTCTTAGATACAGTCAGGAATATAGCAAAGCTTAGTTTAGATATTCTTTTTCTTTATTTGTTGGAGACTGTCCTGCAATGTTGTTTTAAATATTTTCTGTGATCTTAAACTCTAATGTCATTGTATTGGGTTATTGAGTATTGTTTGTTCTATTATTATTTATTATTAAATATATTTAAACCTTTTAATTGTGGCTGGTCTTGTTTAGAGATATTTAAGCTCTTAGAGTACTTGCATGTATTTGGTAACACTGTACAAGCCACTCTTAAATAGCTTTAGTCTTGGACACACTTACTATTTGGATAATAGTAACATTACACAGTAGAATTGGTCACCCTTTGGGAAGGGCCTTAAGTAGCTGATAAAGGGTGGCTGGTGGCAGTGATTTCTATCTTATAGTCTGGGCAGAAGGGGGCATAGCTAGTGAACCTGTGCCAGCCTTTTCCAGGTGTGTCTATGTGTTTGTATATGAATCAAATCTCAAAGTGTGTGTTTGCGTTGTTAGCTGCTTGGGCAGGGACACAAAGCACTGGTTGGACAGAGAGGGTGCTGGAGGTCTTTGTTTGGCCACTCAGCTGAGATCTTAACCCTATAGCTGTGCCAGTGGGGAGTCTTATTGGGTATATGGAGGAAGAGGGAAATACTGTGTGTGTACCTGTCATACTCCCAGTGAACATCCCCCATTGTTGCCAGTGATGAGGATTGAGGCTCCTTGATTACTGGTCTAGTGGAGGGTCTTCACAGCCAGTATATTTCCTTCATATACGTGTGCTATAACTGACTTCCTTGTGCTGGAATTCAAGCTTCACTCTTATTTTCTTGCTTACCTTCTCACAATTTCATTCTCCTGGAAGCTTGTAAACCATCTCAGTCTAAGTGAGAGGTATCCACTTATGCTATATTTGAGCTTGACCCAAGCAGATGCCAAGTTATCTTGCATCTACACATTCCAGAATGCAAAAGATAATTTAATATGAAACACCAAATGCCAAAAAGCATAACAAGGTGAGAGTATGCAGAAAGTGTTTATTTACTTGCTTTCTAATCTTCTCAAAGGAATTTAGAATATCAGATCATATCTTGCTTCCTTTACAGCTATTCAGAGAAGGTGCCAAACTACACTTTCTATGTCTGATTTTCAGACTGTTTGAAGAACCATTTCAGTACTAAAGTGACTGACTTACTGATTATTTAGAAGTCATGGGTTTAATGTTGTGGCTCGCAAGCTTTGTTCTTAGGATAACTGATTTTTTTTTACTATATTTGAACAGAATGTGGGATCACATATAAGATAAAGAGCTTTGTCATTATATTAAATATTCTGCAATTATATGTCCCTGAGTCTGTAGGTAAGTTGCAAGTCAGAAAATAAAGCAGAAACTGCTAGCCTACAGTAGCTTTACTGTCAACCCAAACATGCCTAATATAGACAGACAGACAGATATGGAAAATCTCTTCATAACAAGCTCCACTTGTAAAAATCATGATTTAAGATGGCACTCCATTAGTATATGTGCATCACATGAAATATCTTGTTTATATCCTGAATCAAAATAATAACTCATGTTTCATATTTAGACCACCTCCAGAAAAACAAATCAGTAACTTGGCCTCTTATAATGAATGGAACAGTACATCTCAGAAGAGGTCAAGATTGATGCACCCATCCTTAGAAAGCTGTACTATGAATGTCTAGCACAGACCAGTGCATCACAGACAATATCAAACAGATAATCTTGTACTTAAAAATTAATGTTGATATTCTGTGCTTACTTATCTTGTGAGTCCCCACACCATTGTTCTGCAGCAGCAGCGGTAGTAGCTTCATTCTGAAGCCAGACGTGGGTGCACACAGAATGCGTTTACATTAAAACTACCCCAGTCCTCATGTATGGAAGCACCTCTACATCTCTCTCGGGTGACCTGACCCACCGAGTTCATTACACATATTCAAACTTTCCTGCTGCAAATACCAGGAGCCATACTAAAGATGAAAGGAACAAAACTTTCAGAAATGCAGTCCACCAGTGCTGAGAATATGGAACCCAAATATCTTTGCTCTTCTTAAGACTTTTCTAATAATTTTAAGGCTTCTTACTTTTGCATGTTTTATTTAGTTATTAAAATGGAATACATGACAGGATGTCATACCTCTATGGCTGTATCCACTTCATTTTTTACTCCTTTGGCTTGACAGGCACATTACACTAATTTGCTTTCATTTTTGTTCCGTCTCCTTTTATATATGAATATATATGTGCTGCATGACTCGATCTTTCTATCCCTCAGTCTGATAGTTGTATATACTGATAAATCATTTATACAGCTAGATATGAAACAATGCTCTTTTTTCCTCTTAGATAGTTATTATTGGAATAATGACAGCTTGTGAAATATTTTGCACTACAAAGAAATGCATTCACATTTTCAGTATTCCTCCTTCATCCCCCCCCCCCCCCCCACACACACACACACTCCTGATATTTCCCTTATAATGTACAAAATGTACACTCAGGAACTCCAGAAGAATGTATCCATTACAGTTTACCACACATTTACTTGAAATACTGTGGTGAAAACCCCAAAAAATGGTTCCCAACCACAACACCTCTGTGATCTCGTCATAGCAAACAAATGCCTTAGTTCGAAGTAGGGCTACCTGCAGTCCTCCTGTGCTAGGCAGAAGCTGTACGTAGTGGTAGAGGAATTGAAGACAGTCTAAAGTAGGCATGCATGAAGGGACACAGGGTCAGCAGAAACAACTATCTTGGCAGTAGGTTGCAGGAGTGGAAGCATGGATGAACCACTTCAAGCTCACATCGAGGAAGGATAGCAGGAGGCAGTAACAATCAAGGACACATAACACCAAACAAAACAAAATTAGACACAGGCTAGGCTTCTATGCTGTCACAGCCAAGGTGTCTGCAGTAACATGAATGTTACTGTTTGCTGACATGTAAGGGACCATGGAACAAGTACACATACAGTGCAGGAATATATACAGCAGTGTATGCAGAGGAAAGAAAAACACAGTAAGAAGTGGCACACAGCTATCCGTGTAGGAGCAGCTTCTCTCTCATAGCATGTTCACAGTAACAACACACTATCCAACCTCTTAATGCAGGAAATCTAGACAAAGCCTAAAATAAGGGAGGGGTAGATGAAGGCACAAATACAGGGACACATTGTAAATAGCGCTCCTAGAAACACAGAAAGGTGATAGAATAACAAGTTGCTTTAGCATGCATATTCTAAAGGATATGAATTCTGAAACTCAAGTGAATATCAGTATGTAGTGATGGCAATGCATAGAGACATATCAGAAGATCACAGATTGTATGAGGAACACTCTAACACTAACTAATAGATGCCATGATACATGTCAGCACCATAGCATGCCTAGCAAGATGGTATGTGAACTGACAGGCTGAAGCCTACTGCTAACCATGCTGGGTGTATAAACACCTGTGGTGCATAAATGTGAAACCTGCAGGTCACAGAGGGACACACTGGGCAGGGTGGACATACTGTCAGATGGCAGCAGCACACAGGCAGTCCACTTATGAGTGCATAATGGAGGGTTAGTAAAAGCAGACAAGATCAGCGGGATAAGTGCAGGGACATTGGGGAGAGATGAAAAGCAAGTAGATCCGCACAGAAGCACAAAATAATGGCTCCTCTAAATGGCAACACTGATGCCTGATGCAAAGTCAACAGCACAGGCAGACAGTAGGCAGGGCAGATACATTAAGACACAGGGCAGGGCAGCACAGCACATACATGAAAACAGCTACATAGTAAGCCTGTTAGATGACTGAGGGAGGTGGCCTTTGCAGGTTCACACACACACACACACACACACACACATACACACACACACACACACACACACACACACACACACACACACACACACGAGCGCATGCACACGGAGGATGAATGAGGTATACAACCTGATATGATATGCAGTGGGGCAATCGCTGCCATATGCAGGGCAGAAAAGGCTGAAAAGACTATGTTGCACTACATCTTTGTTGAAACACAGATGTAGGAAAGAATGTAAACACATAAGGTGGGAAGTGGACATTGGGCAGTGAGCAGTCCAGGGTAGACACATGGCAGTACTTGCAGTGGCTTCCTATGAAAATATTTGTGGACTCTTCCAGACATGTACAGCTACACATCCAGTGCCAGCATATCAAGTTAGCAGTATTAAGCATAGTTGTAGCATTGAGCACAAACACCACAAATATCATCCATGCACATCTGTCTTAAGGGTGGTCTATGGAATGCAAGCATATACAATGATATAGTGTGCAAAACATCAGTGGTATGTGTACCAGTTGCACACTATGCATAAAGTGTCTATTTTATTTGTATGTGAAACCATGTGACACACAGACAACACTCTACAATATAGAGGATAAAGAACAAAATGATGAAATAAAAATAATAATGGAAAATAATTTAGAAAAATAAAAAGATGTGAATGAAAAAGAGGAAGAAGAGGAAATAGAAACAGATTCAGAGGTTAGCAATTAAGAAAATATAAGTTGGAAAGTTAAAGGTAAAAAGTGAAACAAGCAAAAAATAGAAAAAGGAAATAAAAGAGAAAAAGAAAAGGAATGGATGAAGAACACTGTTTGTCTATTTATCTTTTCCCAGTTAGGGGTCACCACAGTGGAACTCCGGTCCGCTAATGATTGGCAGTAGATTTTTATGGTGCTGAGTTGCCAGCCCGATGCCCAACCTTCAGCGAAGGCATGCCCATTCATGCATGTCTTTTGGAGGCCACTCGACCATGAGGAGGACATGCAGACTCCACACAGAAGGCACTCCAGCCGAGAATCGAACAGGAGAACCTCTTGCTGGGAGGCAACAATGCTACTGCTATAGCACCGCGGCTTCAATAACAGCAATGCTAAGAGGATGATTTCTATTAAATAAAGGAATAGAGAAACCAATAACTTAAGGATTATTTCATTAAATATCAATAGTATAAAATATAAATAGAAGGACAAGGATCCTAGAATTTTATAAAAAATATGATGTAGACATAATTGGTTTAGAAGATATAAGATTTTTAACAAAAGAAGAAAGATTACAAACAGAAAAAAATATGGAATAGAAAGATAATATGGAATTTTGGTAATAGATATTGCTCAAGCATTGCAATCTTATACAGAAATGTTGTGAAAATTCTAGATGTTACATTAGTTAAGATGGGGAGACTTACTATTTATTTATTTATTTATTTATTTAATCATTTGTCTTTTGTTAACAGGGTTAATTCGCTGGGCTGGAAGTCCATTTTCAGTGGAGACCCAAGGAGAAAAGCTCCAAAACAAATGACAGAAATAGTAATAACAGTAAATAACAATAACAAAGTCAATAACAATAACAAGTTGTATAACAAGTCCAAAATAAAGATATATGAATGTACATGGTTAAAACATTGATTCCATACTGGAAGTTTCTAACAGTATAATATTCAGCAAAAGTAGAGGAACAAACTGATAGAGGTAGAGCTGGGAAACATAAACAAGATTATTACCAGATAAGACATGAGTAATATTTATATCTAGTCAAAAGTAGGTATAGTGGAAAGGAGAAGTATTTAATAGTAAAAAATAAAATATAGAGAGGAAGGGTAAAAGGGGGTGAGGGGGAATGATGGGGAAAGAAAAGTTGAGTAATAAGAGAGCTCAGTGGGGATGCTATTATAGATTTAAGGTGGCAAGGAAAGGATCATAAACTTATAGCTGTATATGCATACACCTTTTATAAAGAAGGAATAAATTATTTTAACAGTTGTTAGATTATATCATAGCAAATATGAATATTCTAATAATAGGAAATTTTAATGGATGAAAAGAAAGAAGAATGAAAAATATTTAAATAAAATGAAAAACCTTATAAAACAGAGTAAATTAGTAATATGGAATAAAGAAGCATGGACATACATAACATAACAGCCAAATTAAAATCTGAATTGACTATTTTATAATCTCTGAAAGCATAAACATGAGGGAAGGAGATTCAGTTGTAACAGGATTTACACATCATCTGGCTATATGGATGGAAATAAATGAAAATGAAGAATACGTTAATATAGATAAGGGTATAACAATAAATGAAAAAGAATGGAATGAGAAAGGAAAGGAGATAATACAATTATGGACAGATCATATTACTATGAGGGAGTTTTAGAATAATTGGTCAGAATGGTGGATCATTTTCAAAAGAAAATATAAAAAATAAATGAAGAAAACACCACAACAAACCCACAAGGCAAATACTCCATTGCACAGAAAGAAATTAAACTCCAAAATTATTGTAATGGTAACGAAGCAGCCAAGTTCCTGTAGATTACCAATACAATAATTTTAAAATATAAAAAATGTTTTTTACAGCAGCAAAATAAGATAATACATTTTGGAAAACTAGAATATATTAAAATATATGAAGATGTTTGAAAACTTAAAATGAAACAAGAAAGGATATTATGATAAAGAGAAAGAATTATACAAAAGAAATTATAAAAAATTACAGAATCTTTATATAAACAAAGGCATTCATTACAAGGTGAAAAAGAAGTATCAGCTTATATAAGTAAAACAGTGAAAGAGAAGAGTAGTATAATGAGAGAAATGAAGTATAAATAAGGAAAAATAAAGAGTAGGCAATCTCAAATTATGGAAATTGTAATAAAATATGTAGAAGGAATGTTTAAACCAACAAGGAGAGAATACAATAAGACATGGAAATTAAAAGAATTCTCAGAACAAATGAATAAGAAAATTGAAGAATAAATTAGTTTGTATGAAATAGATAAAGTATTTAAACAGAGAGTCAGATGCAGGTCCAGATGGAATCAAATTTGGGATGTACAGAAACTTAGAAGAATGGCTAAAAAAATAAGACCTTATGTGGTGGGGTTTTAAAGCTTATATGAAAGAAAGGAAAAAAATAAGACATAAAGGTCTGGAGACTGATAATGTTGAATAATGCAGATTAGAAGATATTTATGAAAATGATACAAGAGACTTGAAAATAAAATTAAATATAAAAATGGAAAAGGTTGTCAAGAATTGCTAATGATAAGAGAAAATGTTGATGTTATTCTAGAAAGAAAAGAAAATGTAAATGTTAAGTAGGTGATATTAATAATACATGTGATTCAATTTCAGTTTTACTGAAATTGGTACACCTTGTTTGCTGTAGCATATACTAGATCCAGGCCTGCTGAATCTAGCTTTATTTGTATGCTTGTTGTTTGTTTGCTTGTTATTTCCCCTGAAACGCTAATTCCACCTAAAACGCGACTTTTCAGTGCTTCTGCGGATCCCTAGTGATATCTGTATTGCTTACTGTACTTATTTCCTTGTTTCACTTGAAAGAAAGTTACTGTTTGTCATTTTTGCATTTAAGTTACCTGTAACACATTGCATTTAAGTTACCTGGCACTTGCTCACTAAAGCAATTATATAAGTCAGCACTAAAATATTAAAAGCACTACACCCTCACAAACTCCCCTTGAGTACCTTGTTCCCCATTGGCTTTTTTTTTTCAATTATAAAGGAATTCCCAATACTATTCTAGCATGTCCAAAGGTCAGTTGTCAATCTCCTCTCCGGTCCAGCTGGTGAATCTGAAAATCTTGAGGCAATGTTACAACTGCCTCATGTACACAGACAACCCTCTCCTCCTCCCAACAAATTCCAACACATGTGAGAGATGCAACCATATAGCCATACTGGAGGCTAAGCTCTCTCAACTCAGTACTGGCGAAACCAGTCAGGAGGAGAAGGAAACCACACTCACCACAATTCCAGTCTCACATAGACCTACCACGACAGCAAACCAAACACATAAACACACAAAAACATACTTGGAGGCTCTAAATAAAAATCTGCCTAAGCAGCAGAGACCTCCAAAGCAGATACCCAAGCAACCGCTACCCCAAAACAAAACACGTGCAACACATAGCTCACAAAGCCAGTGCGCTGAACAGTCACAGCTTTTAAGGCTAAACAACACACCTGATACACTTGGAATAGGTAACTCTATCGTCAGGCACACTGACGTTCCGCTCACCAGGCTGAACAAGGAGAAGGTCACGGTGAGCTGCCTGTCAGGCGCTAGGATCCGCCACATAACACAAGCACTCAGGTCACTCCAAGGCAAGTACAAATATGGCTCAGTCATTGTCCATGCTGGTGTGAATGACCTGAGACATACCTCCTTGGACTACATGAAAAGAGACATAGAGGAGCTCTCTGAGCATGTAGCCCAGGCCGGTATGACCCTGACCTTGAGTAGCATCTTACCCTCACCAAGAATGATGCCACAATATGAAGACAGGATGATCAATTTCAACAATTGGCTTAAGTATTGGTGTCATTCAAAGGGGATCCAATGCCTGTCAGCCTGGGATGACATGTTCGACAAGCCACGATGCTTTGCTAGGGACAGCTTGCACCTGTCACCCCTGGGCTTTCAGATATTGGCAAAGGCTCTTGCTACCCCCATAGTGCCTTTTTTAGGCAAGGCTCAAAAGACAAACCCACCTCCATAGGTATCACAAGGGATAAGAAACTAAGAGTAATGCTACTCAATGCCAGAAGTCTAAACCTCAAGATGCACTCACTCGAAACTCTCCTTAGCATGGAGAACATCGATATCTGTGCAGTAACAGAAACCTGGTTCAAGGCTCCTGAGAGCACCCCAGCACTACCAGGTTATACATCATACCATGCTTTTTGGCCCCAAAACTTGGACCGAACCACAAAAGGAGGGGGAGTATCAATATTCATCAAAGATAACCACACCTCCAGGTTGGTGGCACAGCACGAAGCATCAGAGACTATCCATGTACAACTAACAGTGGATAAAACTGCCTTCCAGTTTATAGCCTGCTACAGACCACCCTCCCAAACCCAGGAACCCCACTCGGCCTTCCTGAAAACACTGGAAAATATGAAGGTCTCTCCAAACACCATTATATTGGGCGACTTCAACTACCCAAACATAGACTGGGAGCATTACTCTAGCTCCAACACCCTAGCCCAAAGGTTCCTAGAATTTATAAACTCAAATGCTATGGAACAACTTGTTACCACTCCCACAAGAGGGGAAAACATACTGGACCTGATCATCACCAACATGGGGACTCTATGCTCCAGACCAGAAGTGCATCCCTCACTGGTAAGATCAGACCATATACTAATCTCACTGGATATTCACATCCAGACTCCACACCCTGCCCTGAAAACCACAGTGAAAAACTTCTCTAAAGCAAATTTCACACTCCTCAAAACCGAGGTGGAATCCTTCAAAGCCCCCGGGCCTGTGGAAAATACAGCCCAGACCACAGAATCCTTTATAAACGCATTCTATGAACACCTTCAGGAATGCATGGATCATGCAATCCCAAATAAAACCAAGACCCAATCCTCCAAAGGCAGGCGTCCTGTCTGGTGGACCCCAGCCATAAACAAACTATACAATAGAAGGAGGAAGCTACTACATGATAGAGCAAAATCCCAAAAAGGGAAGGCATCTCTGATCAGTATTAGCAAAAAACTACGGGCACTCATAAAATCGTCTAAGGCCAGCTTCGAGAGAAAAATTGCACAGGACACTAAGGATAATCACAAGGCTTTCTTTAGTTATGTTAGGAACCTGGGTGGGAATTCCCAGATATGCTCAGAAGTAGTCCAAAATGACAAAAAATACACCAAACCCACAGACATTGCCAACATCCTAGCTGACAGGTTCAGCACAAACTTCTCCCCCTCCCCACCAAAAGGACAAATATCTATCCCAGCAGAGTGCTGCCCCTGACATCTCAGATGCTCAGGTAAGAGCTGCCCTCTCCAAAGCAAAAAACACAGCATCAATGGGACCAGACTGTGTCCCGGGCTGCGTCCTACATGAACTCCAAGAAGAGCTAAACCCAAACATAAAACTACTGTTCAATCTCAGCCTTACTACAGGATATATACCCAAAGAGTGGCGTACAGCAACAGTGGTCCCTCTCCACAAAGGTGGTGCCTCAACAGATCCTGGAAACTATCGCCCCATAAGCCTGACTAGCTTGGTCTGCAAAGCTATGGAAAGGATCATCATGGACCTCATAAATAAAGATATTGGGGGCCTACAGACACTGGATCCTACCCAGTTCGGCTTTGTTAAGGGCAGATCCTGCCTCTTAAACCTGGTTGATTTCTTTGAAACAGTCACCAAGGCCATTGACGAGGGGAAGGTGGTCCACACAGCCTACCTGGACCTCGCAAAAGCCTTCGATACAATACCCCAATCGGGCATTATAGATAAGCTCACCAACTTAAATATAAACCCCTATATCACTAGATGGGTTGCAAACTGGCTCAAGGACAGGACCCACATGGTTAGAATTGCTGGAGCCATATCAGACTCCAAACCAGTTACAAGTGGCATCCCACAAGGCTCAGTCCTGGGACCTCTCTTGTTTGGTATATATTTCTCGGAGGTACAGGCCAACACGGAAGAACTGTGGCTGACCAAGTTTGCAGATGACTGCAAACTGGGCGCCATAATCAACTCTCCAGCCGACACAAGCATCCTCCAAAAGGGCCTCATAGAAACAGACAACTGGTACCAGAGCCATGGCCTCAAGCTAAACGCCAAAAAGTGTATAGTCATCCCCTTTGGCAAAAACAAAGTGCCCACAAATTACCACATAGGTGGTAATCCATTAAGTACAGAAGAAGTAATTAGGGACCTGGGGACCCAAGTTGATAGCAATCTCTCATTTGACAACCACGTGGCCAAAGTGGTTAGAAAAACATTTTATATAGCCCACCTAATCATGAAGGGATTCACATCTAGATCAGGGGAGGTCATCGTGCCTCTTTACTCATCCCTCATCTGGCCCATAATTGAGTACAATGCCCCTTTTGGGATGTACCTTACCAGACACCTGCAGCAACTGGAAAGACCCCAAAAGTACCTCACCAAGAGGATCAACGGGCTCAAACAGATGCCATATGCTGCCCGGTTAAAGAAACTCCAGCTCTACTCAGTTGCATACCGCCTGCTCAGAGGCGATCTGTGCCTGATGTATAAAGCCATGTCCCACCCGGAATTAATGGACATGCTGCACCTCAGAAAATCCAAATCCCATCGAGCTATGCGCTTGAGAGACTTGAACCTCAGCACTGAAATAAATAGGACATGCTGGAGGGACAGATTCATAACCCAGAGGCTCCCTTCACTCTGGAATAAAATCCCAGTCCAGGTTAGGCAGAGTCCCTCATTGACTCTCTTCAAGAGGGATCTTGATGAGTGGATGGGAGATCATAGGTTTACCCCGGGTATCACTTCTGTGTCACTGTTAGACAGAGGCACAGTATACTAACCTCGAAAAAGGGCATAGCAAAATTAATTTAAAATGGGTGGTGAAAGCCAAACACACTCTGGCTAGGCTTATAAATGCCCTAGGGCAGATAGCCTAGTATGAACCTATGAACCTAATTGAACACAATATATTAGGGGTATAGCGAAAGATTATGATTTTAGTAACAAAATTGGAAATGCTTTTATGACAACTTACAGATGCAATAAAATAAAGCTTTTGGTAAATGGATGGTCAAGTAAGAAAATTGGGATGGTTAAAGGTGTAAGGCAAGGATTTTCAATTAGTAATATTTTATTTGCTGTAGTCATGAATGTGGTAGTTACTGAAGTTAATAAAAATAAATAATGCAAAATATATTATGGATAAAATGTAGGAATGCCTCTGTTAATGACATGCAGATGATATAATTATAATAACCAAAAACAGTATAGGGATGAGAAAAGTGATATATTGTGTAGGTGATTGTTTGAAAGAAATAGGTTTGATATTAAATAAATACATTTCAGAGGTATATGAGATATAGAAGCAATACCAGATATTCAATTCACAACAGAAAATTTTAATGGGCTAGGTGTAAACTTTGGTAAAGAAGTATATGACACAAGATGGGAAACATGGGTGGTGCTTAGGTGGGGATGGCTCCCCACCTAAGTACCATGTTCAATCATAGTCTCACGTCAGACTTTGTGCCCACTGAATGGCGCACAGCAACAGTTATCCCATGCCATAAAGGGGGAGCCACTACTGATCCTGGGAACTATAACCCTATTAACCTGACGAGCCTGGTCTGCAAGGCCATGGAACATATCATCATGGAGCTCATAAACAAAGACATTGGTAACCTCCAAACTTTGGACCCCACTCAGTTCGAGTTTGTGAAAGGCAGATTGTGCCTTCTGAACCTGATTGACTTCTTTGAGGCAGTCACTAAAGCCATAGACGAGAGTAAGGTGTTTCACACAGCCTATCTTGACCTCGCCAAGTCTTTCAACATCATCCCCCATTCTAGAATTATAGCTAAACTCACTAAACTAGATATAAATCCCTACATCACAAGATGGGTCGCCAACTGGATCACTAGCAGATCCCACACTGTAAAAGTTGCAGACTCCAAATCTGACTTGAAACCAGTGACAAAGGGAGTATCACAGGGTTCAGTCCTGTTGCTTCTCCTGTTTGGTATCTACTTCCCTGAAGTACAGGCTAACACAGAAGGCCTCTGACTAATGAAGTTCGTAGATGACTGTAAACTAGGAGCCATAGTCGAGTCCCCAAATGATGTGAACATCCTACAGAAGGACCTCACTGAGACAGATGCCTGGTGTCAGAGCCAAGGCCTCAAGCTCAATGCCAAAAAGTGCATTGTCATCTCCTTTGGTAAAAACTCTGTACCCATGAACTACCACATAAACAGCAGTCTACTTAATGCCGAATGTGTGATAAGAGACCTTCGGACCCAGGTGGACAGTAGTCTCTCCTTTGATAATCACATTGCCACAGTAGTCAGGAAATCCTTCTATGTGGCACACCTCATTGCAAAAGGGTTCTCATCCAGGAAAAAAGAGGTCATTGTTCCCCTCTACTTGTAACTCATTAGACCCATTATAGAGTACAATGCCCCTTTTGGAATGTACTTCACAAGACATCTCCGGCAGCTGGAAAGACCACAGAAGTACCTCCCAAAGAGGATTACTGGCCTCAAATAGATGCCCTACACTGATCATCTCAAAAAACTCCAGCTTTACTTAGTAGCATATTGCCTACTCTGAGGAGATCTCTGCCTAAATTATAAAACTATGTTAAACCCAGAGCTGTTGGACATGCTACACCTAAAGAAATCCCAATTCCTCTGAGCTCCGTGCTCTAGGGTCCTAACCTGTCACCACAATAAACTGGACATGCTGGAGGGATAGATTACTGTCCCAGAGACTTCCTATACTCTGGAACAATCTACCCATCTATGTCAGACAAAGTTCCTCATTCGCACTATTCAAGAAAAATCTTGATGAGTGGGTGGGAAATAGGAAATACACCCTGGGGATCACTTCTATGGCTCTTCTCGACAGGGGCACATGAAATTAACTTTCTTGGGTGGCGTAAGCCAGGGAACCTTGTTGGCTAGGCTTACTTAGGCCCTTGGGCCAATAGCCTAATACCTACCTATGAAGCTATTACTAAATGAATTAAGAGAAATGTGTCTGTTATGGAGAACATATAGGTTGGTTTACAAAAAAAATTTATTTGATAAATCCTATATTTATGGGTAAACTTGCTTATCCATCAAGTGTATTTATGATTCTAATAATGTATAAAAATCATTTGTTAAAAGGAATTTTTTCATTGATTTGGGGCCTGAAATTAAATCCAGTCAAAAGAAGACTATTATATATGAAACAGAAAGGAAAGAGGATTAGGTTTGTTGAATCCAGTGGTTTATTCAGCATCTATGAATTTGTATAAAGTATTGCAATGGATAAATGACAAAAATAAGGAATTAGTTTCAAAAATATTTTAATATAAGTAGGAAATATTTAGTAAAACAATAAGTAATCAAAGAATATGTAAGAGCTTTAATAGAAAAAATAAAGAATTGTCAACAAATGACAAAAATGTGGAAAATGAAGATTGACAAAATAGAAGATAGCCAAAATATATGGTGAAAGGTAATATGCCAAATAAAAAGAAAAGCAAAATAATGTTTATATTGTAGTGAAGAAAAAAACACTGAACATGTTTTTTTTTGATGTAAAAGAATAAAAAACGTGGGATAAATTATCTGATGAGAATTTTTTTGAATGTTTTAAAGATAATAATGACATAAATATGAAGATGAGCGAATATGGATATTATAAGAATATAAGTAAAAAATCAAAAAGAAGAATTGATAAAAAAATGTTTTATGTAATATGGGTCATTTGGAATGAGAGAATGAATGAGATCATGTTTAATGGAAAATGGTTATTGTCAACAATACTGAGAAAGATTAGATGGTGGTTATGGAAAATGGTGGGGTTTGATTTAAATAATCTGCAAATATGATAAAAATGAACAAAATGTGTGCATATATAGGAATGTGTAGACAATTATCCAGTCCTGTAAATATGTACATATTATCATGTAAATATGTACATATAAATATGTAAATATTGTAAGTTGCTATGTATATAAGCTGTCATATAAAAATTGTAAATAAGGGAGTACTACTTTCTTGATAGGTGCTGTGGGATCTTTTACCTCCACCTGAGCTACCACCAACACAAGCAAATGGGGCCTCGATTTAATGACTCATTTGAAGAATGGCACATTTAAGATTGGAGCACCCTCTTTACACTAGACTGCTACATTGCAGTTTTAGTAATAGATCTGCATAGCATTGGAATAGAGAACCACAGCCTTCTGCACCAAAGGCAAATATGCTACCCGCTATGCCTCTGACACATATGAATTGAATGATAAGCAGTCATTTCCATATGTTAAAATGCAACAATTTTAATATCAACTGCATATTTGACCATCCAGCAGTTTTGTTGGGTAGTTAAGTATTAAAATACAAAATTTAATAATATTAAGCCCAAGACTGATCTCAGAGGTGCACCAGAAATAACATCAGACCATCTGAAATAGTGACCATGATCTTTTCACTTTGATACCTAGGTCTTAACAAGCAATTTACTTATTTGATAATGTTTGGGCAATATCCAGCTCTGTCACTGAATTTATTATTGTAATATGTGGGATGCTGTCAAATGCCTTTAAGAGGTCTAAATGTATTGTAATGCCTTTATCTGATATTTCATTGACAGCTTCATAAAATTGCATTGAATTAGCAAAAGTTGACATGTTTGTCATAAATTCATGCTGATTAAGGCTGATGAGCACACTGAAATTAACAGCTTTAATAATACACACTTCTCAAGACATTTGCCCAACAACAATGTCAAACTTACCAGACAATAGTTGTTGATGTTGTCAATGAGTCTTGTATCAAAAGCAATGTGGTTTATTAATAGCTTGTTAAATAGCATTGTTAAAGGGCATATAAGAGAGACTGAAAGGCTGGAAATAAAACAAAACCCCCTATGCACATACCACACATGTGACAATCCTATGAAATTTGATTCAGCCATTAGGGACATGAGCACTTTCATTGTCAATGACCTATCCTTTGATCACTACGTATCTACTGTTGCTTGGAAATCCATTTACCTTGCCAGACTAATCACCAAGGATATTTCTTACAGATCTAATGAGGCTATCATCCCTGTTCGATCCTTCCTCATCTATTTCCTTACTAAGCAAATCAAAGGCATGTTTTCCTTGAGCCAAACAGACCTCTTTAAAGTGCTGTCACTCTCTTTTCTGTTTCTTAGAGACTCTTGAGAGGTGAACTCTTCTAGCCTACACAGACTCAAAGGATTTAGTCCTCTGCGACCTCCTACACATACAACATATATTAACTTTAACTAAAACATCATTCGAACCTGCTAACAAGCTAACTCTCTCTCTCTCTCTCTATATATATATAGACATATATAGATAGATATACAGATTGTAGATAATAGACACAGATATATAGCTACATAGACTCTTTCTAAATATATATATATATATATATATATATATATATATATATATATATACATACATACATATATGTATATATATATATATATATATATATATATATATATATATATATAGGAGCACTTTATAATCTCGAAATACTGAAATGTCGAATTTCAGTATCTCGAGACTATAAAGCCGAATGTTTACAATAGCAAAAGTTCATAATTGAGAATTCAAATATCTCGAATTTGCAGTTATGGCCTTATGCTATGTAATGTCTGGCATTGTGTGTTGATGGTGTGCGGTGCCATGTGTGGATCTAGGTATGTCAGGTAAGTGAGTGTTTTGTAAGGGTTTTGATTGGGAGTTAGAGTGTATGTGAGTGTGCTGATATGTTTGATGTGTGTGTGAGGGACTGAAGAATGTGCGTGTGTGACTTTGCTTTTCTTTCCTGTTTGTGCATTCTCTGAGTTAGTATATATAAGTAGGGGTGGTGTGGTGGGCACAGCCCCCCACATGGGGGGGTGCAGGGGGGCTCTGCTTATGTGTGTATGAGTTGTGTATGTGTGTAGTTTTGTTTGTTTATGTTGTGATGTGGGTGTTGTGGTGTATGTATGGTGTAGCATTTGTGGTTTGTTTGGTGTTTTGAATTTCGCGGTTCTGGGTTTAAGGTTTTGTAGTTTCGGTATTTTGTGGGTTCGGTTTCATAGTCTCGAGATACTGAAATTCGATATTTCAGTATTTTGAGATTATGAAGTAAATCCATATATTATATATATCAATCATTTGGATATATTGAGAATTAGCTCCCTGACACTTTAAGCATAACTGATGAATGTATGGGCAATCATAAATATACCCCAGGTAAGGCACCCAAGCTATCAATGAAAGAGGTCAAAACAAAGTATAAATCGATTCTGTCAATGTGTCAGGTTATTGTAGCAAGGCTACTAATGGTCCTGTGAATCAACAGCCTGGTCAGGACCAATACTACTGCTCATCTTTATCCTTTGTATGGAATAGGTGACCCTCTCTTCTGTGGTTACAGGACATATAATGTTAGATTTATCAGAAATTATACCTTCATCAAAAGCAATATTTTTAGATGATACCAAGGTAGTAAAATGATCATTCATTACTTCTTCTACGTCTGTGCAGTCACAAAGTGGGAATTAGTCCATTAGTGACATTCTTGACACTGTTTACATAGCAGGAAAACTGTTCTGTATCCTTATTTCTGGACAGGGATTCTTTGTAAGCTGCTTTAGTTTCTTAGTTAGTGCTTCCATTTGCTTACAAGAGCTATTGAAGGCTTCTTTTGAGAACTCAAACCAGATTTTTAAATAAGTTATAATTTCTTCTTTTTTCTCTAAGTAATTTCTTAGGTTTCTTATTTTACCATTGTGGCAATGCTTACTTTTAACGAACTGTCCAAACTTTTTACATGTATCTAATGCTTGTAAGCATTTAGTAAAGCTGCAAGAAAGACTGAATAAAGCTAAAGTTTTCACTGTGTAATACTGCAAACCTCCTCTAGTGGAGGCCCATGAGATATATACAAATGACTGCGGTGGTGGTGCTGTAGTAGCGTCGTTGCCTCACAGTAAGATGTTGTCCTGTTCGATTCTCAGTTAGAGTGTCTTCAGTGTGAAGATATGCGTGAATGGGTGTACTTTCGTTGAGGGTTGTGCGTCAGGGCCGGCAACTCGGCATGTAAAAATCTACTGCCAATCATTAGCATACCGGATTTCTGCTGTGGCGACCCCTAACTGGGAAAAGCTGAAAGACACAACAACAACATACATTAAGGCCATATAGCGTTTCAGCTACATTTCTTCTGAATGTCCATGGCATCTTACTTCCTAATTCCTTACAGGTACTAGCTGTAGACATGGATATTTTAGCCTTTGTATTAACTTCACCCGTAGACATAAATGGGTTACTTGGCTGTATTTAAGCAAAACATAGCTTAAAATCAAGACTGATGTCAATAAACATTAAGGTACCTGCAAAAGTATCCTAAATAACATCCCCGCCAAAAGATAAAAAGTCACATGGAAAAAACAATCAGGAAAAACTGCAAGAAAGATTCAGCCAACCTACGTTCTTTACTGTATAATACCTTAAACCTTATGTAGTGGAAGCCCATGGGATATGTGTAAATCACTCTTTAAGGGCATGGAATGTTTCAACTACATGACTTCTGAATGCCCATGAATTTTTACTTATAGTTAAAGTCTTTATGAGAACATTTGGGCCAAAAAAGCCAAACCCTACAAGCTATAGCTACGCATGTTTAAGAATTTTTATTGACTGCATCAGTACAGCATATGTGTATTGTGTACTCAAGAAACAAAGCACTTAAGATCAAGCCTGATGTCCGTGGATAACATTAGGAAAATTAAAGTCTCCTAAAATTATCAAGTTATTGAAGTACTATTTTGCTGTCATGAAATCTAAGTCGTATGTTTGTTGTTCAATGTTCATTTTAGTTAGGGCTCTGGCAGCTCCAAATTATATGTAACTTAAAGTCTTAAAAATCCTGGAAGTTCTAAAGCAAGTGATTCCATCTTCAAATTAAACCATTGTAATTTGTCTGAAATAGATTCATTCACAAATATGACAACCCCCAACCTGAATTTTTTTTTGCCAGACAGTAAAACTTTCTAAATTCGAAGATATCCATATCACCATACTCCCATGCCTCTGTAATAGCAATAATCAAGTACTGTGACTGATAGGCTTTAACAATCAGTTCCTCAATCTTTTTTGGAAGGCTACAGGTGTTTGCATAACAATTTTTTTGCAGTTTGCTAGACCAGTTATTTGGTTTATGCTCTTGGTCAAGATGAGATTGCAGTCAAAAAACTGCTTACCATCTCTGAGAACTTCATATCATTTTAACACTGGAGTACCAGTTCTAAGCCTGGAGCAATACATAAGCTACTACTTTAGTCACATTACATTTGTGTAGCATTTTTTTACTACTTTGTGATTGCATTCACATCTTTCAATCATTTATTATCAGAAATTAAGGATAAAGCAAAAGATAACAGGAGGAAAAGAACTATAACTAGGCACATTTAAAAATACCAAAAGTATTAATTTAGAAAGTTAATATAAAAACAGAATATTGAATTAACATGTATTTCCTGTAGTGAAAGAAGTTTGTAACTACAATGATTAGCAGTATTCACTGACTATTGTCCACCCAATTTACTAAAAAAAATCCAGTTTTAGGAGGGTTGGAGCAAAGTTTTGAGTCAAAATTTGAAATTCAGGACATTTAGGAGGTATAAATATATTTTCTGCTGTAGTTGTTCTGCTCACGTCGGATCTGTAAATGGCCATTGTCTGCTTTGACTAATTTTTCTGACAAAGTTTAAGAAATTGAAAGGAGATACTTTCATTTTAATGGCAGCTCAGGTTACATTGCCACTAGCCTAGGGACATGAAATGATGGAGGAGGTACTTGCCTGAAGTGCTACTTATCTTTTTGAGGGAACATTCCATCATATTAGTAAGTCCTGGATTTTGTTACTAAGACTTTATTTTGATTGTTACTGAAACAGTAACCCAATTTTCTTACAAGCAATAATGCAGTTTGCTTCTACCCCCACTCCCAATATCTACAGTTATCAAGCCAGGAAGACACTTTATTGAGTACTGACCATTCTAAGTCTGACAGGACAGAAGCAATTTAGGAGAAGACAACCTGGAGTAGTTCACAGTTGACAGAAGAAACCATATAAAGATAACATACAAAAGGGTAGAAAACATTTAAGTATTCCAGTGGTATCAATAAATGTTAAGTGATTACCACATTTCTAAACACAGATAGGATAGAACAAGAGGGTACAATCTGAAGGCAAAACACAAATGCCCCAAAGGAACTATAAGAAGGTTATGACTTTTACAGAAAGCATCATAGATCAGAGGAGTAACCTAAATTAATAAGTGGTACATTAAAAAACGTTACAAAATACTATGATGCATGCAATAGATAGGAAGTAATTCTACTCAAGGGTGGTATAAAAAGTAAATAAGTCATTGGTCATGTTCTAATTTAAACATTCACAGCGGGAAATGAACAGGTTTGGGGAGAGAGTGCTGTTACTCCTGAGTGCTGTCATTTTCTTTTTCCATGACTGCGAACATTTTGCAGTGTCATTCTGCATAACGTGTAATTATGAAAACATGGAAAGCCAACTGCTAGTATCTTGGACACATGAGATGTGGTACAGGTGCTGAGAAAATACCAAGCACTCATGTCCTGATAGGTTAATAAAAAACACACATGAAATCCCCAGTTTAATTTCACTTCCTTCAGACAGAGACTCCCTGCCTGATGCAGACAATCAACTTTGCCGTAATAAGGATGCTTCAGTCATTGCAAGGAAAAAGCCCGTCCAGTAGACAATTAAAAGAGCTAACTGGAGGATCTTGATATCATTGACTGTATCCTGAAAGCCTCTATTTGTTTTCTCAGAAAACTGACTGCCCTGCTATAAAATGCATCAGGCAGTGAGCGATTTAATGAACTTCTGCTTTCATTTTTTCACATGGATAACCTTTTCCATTTCTGTCCCTATTTTTTTTTATGAGTAACTAAAGCTAGCATAATTTTTGGTTCAAAAAGCACATGAAGTACATGCCATACCTGCATTTCTTTTCCTATATGTAATAATGTACATTTTGCTTCATACAGTGAAAATCCTTGTAAACAGAAATCATTGCTCACCAAAAAGTGCATATACATCATTTATACTTTATTACTTGTCCTATCTAAAAACCTAAATCTTTTCTTTATGTTGTTTTTGGCTCTCACAGCTGACCACCAGCTTGCTTCAAGGCCCTTTCCTTTTATTAACTTGGTCTACTGAACTTGCCGTAGCCTCCTTGGTGCTAACCCTGACCAGTCTGGGGCCAGTGAGGAGATTAAGGATCCTGATGCAGCATCATAATGCTGCTGGGAGTATTTTATTTTATGTCATATCTTTCTTCACCAATCACATGCACCTGAGATGTCCCTGGGATGGACCTCCAATAGGGCAAGTTGATGTATTGTCCTGCCTCCATGGCATCTCAGCTCCTGCCAATGTCTCTCTCTTTATGTTGTTGTTGGCTTCCACAGTTGATTATCAGTTTACCTAAAGGTCCTTCCCTCATTCACTGTGTCTCCTTGGACCTGCCATAGCTTTCCTGGGGCTAATCCTAACCCAGTCTGGGGTTATGAGAAGATTAAGGATCCTAGTGCAGCATCATAATGCTGCTGGGAGTGTTTTTTTTTGTTTTGTTTTGTTTTATGCCATAGCCTTCCTCACCCCTCACATGCACCTGAGATGTCTTTGTGATGGACATCCAGTGGGGTATGCTGGAGTATTGTCCCACCTCTGTGGCATCTCAGCCACCCCCCCTCCCTAAGTCAATGCACCTCAAGACTGTCCCAAGCCTTCTCTGGGGTATAACATGAGGAGCTGACGTACATGCCCTCCTCCTCATGAGGGGCAAACCCAACCTCCTTTTCCTGTACCTCAGATGCCTGAGCTGCTAATCAAACCTGAGCAAAATGGACTCTAATCAGAGCTTTAGCCATTTATTCTCCGGCATTTGTTCTCACAGACCTAGAGCTGTGGTCTCTCTGTATTGTCCATTTGTTACATTCATTCTATCAAGAAACAAAGGTTTGGATAGTGGATCTTTGCCATCTTTCCCCAACCCCATAAGGGTATAGCCTTGCAGGGTTGGCCGTCTTTTAATTTTTGCATGCTTGCAAGACCCCCCCCCCCCCCTTAGTGCATATCACAAAAATATATCCATGACAAAATTAGACTATTTTGTGTGGACTATGGTTATTAGCATACTAGGGCCCCCTGAAGGAGGTCAGATGATCTAGTTCAAAGGAAGTGGGAGTATACTGATGGACATCTGAGAAGGTGCTCACAAAGTGTTTATGTACAATACTGACCATCAAATTGGTTGAATGGAGTGAGAAGGGTAAAGAACAATTCAACTACCCACCAACAACTCAGTTATCTGTCTACAGCCAAACTACATCTCACTGTCACTTCTAAGAAAAATAAAACATTGCCAGTATCTGTGTACTTCCTTCACGTCTATATACAGCACAGATACTTATTAATCTGCATATTAGTCAGAAACATAAACCAGGAGAACTTCATCATACAGTGGCAACATTTCTAGCAAATATTCCCTTAAGTCTCACTACTGATTGACTCTTAAACAGCTAAACTGGACTGAACTGCCACACTACCTAACATACACTCAGCTAGTCTAGTCACAACGCACAGACCTATCTGTACACTTGAGAACTGTCCTTCTTCACATATCATTCAACACTATTACTGAAACAGAACTTTACGTTCTGGAGATCAACCACTTGTCACAACAAAATCTAACAACACTGCTGGTGATTTAATGTTTTCTAGCAATGTCCACAACATCTATAACTCCATTCCTTTATATCTGAAACATATCGGCAACTTTCAGACTCTCACTAAACAGTAGCTGAATGACTCTCAGATGTGCTTACGATTATCTCCAGGATAATACACTGTATTTATGTTTGTTCTCATGTTACTGTCTGTCTAGCTACTTCTATAAAACATTAAGATGGCACTTTTATAAATACTGATTACCTCAGTTTTACTCATGATTTCCTCGACTGATTCTCATTCTCCCTCTGTCAAATACTGTTTTTACATGTCCTTTCCTGGATCCCTCTTACTTCCAGATTTATTTCTCTCTTCATATTCACTTTTTTTCTTTTTCACTTCTCTACACATCCTTATTTCAGTTTCTGCCCCATTTTTATATGTCCAGCATTCTTCTATAATGTATGTCCTCCCCAAATGTCCTGCTTTGGAATGTGAACTTTTCATTACATAATCTCAACATTTTATTCCCTCTTTGAACTTTTCTTTTGTTCTCATTCCATTATTTAATTCGAGAGAAAAGTAAAATGACAAAGAAACTCACTTATCTTATATTATATTAAATATATCAACTCCGAGATTGTGCTTCACTATACTGAATTGCAATCTCAGAGTTGATATATTTAAGTAGCAGGGGGTGTGGGGGGTGCAGCCTCCCCACATTGTGGGTGCAGGGTGGCTTCCCCCTGTTTATACTTGCAGAAGAGTAATACGGTTTGTGTTTTATTTGTTTCACTATGTACTTGTGCTGGAATATAGTAATTGTTCTATCCTGCGTGTTTTCAGTACTTTGAGTTTTCAGTATTTTGAGCTTTAGAAATTTTGGTTTCAGTATTTTGAATTTAGAGATTTTGAGATTCGAGATTTAGAAGTGGACCCATATATATATATATATATATATATATATATATATATATATATATATATATATATATATATATATATCGACACAAACAACACACACACACACACACACACACACACACACACACACACACACACACACACACACACACACACACACACACCCACACACACACATATACACACATATTTTTAAGAAACAGAAACAATTATGCTAACAGAGATAGTAGTAAATTGTCAAAAGCTGAACTAGTGGAAAACATGTTTTAAAAGATAGCTTTAATGCCATGGAAATGCTCAGTGCCTGTTTAACAAGTCATCAAAAAACTCCTGACAGTTATCAAAGAACAAGGCAGGAAATGTGGCTATTAAGACAAAAATTAATTGAGAACACAATGTATACTTTACATACAAAGCTTACACGAGGCGTATTTTACATATGAAGCTTACACATATCATAAGTAGTACAGTGGTACTTGTTAGCTAAAAGTTCCACAGACGTGTTTTAGAATAAGCTGGGATTTGTACTCCTAAAGTGCCACAGCCAAGCAGTAAAACTAAGAAACAGGATGTCACTATGTGCAGAGGTCTGTCACGCTCACTTATTATGCTACATCTGGCAGCTTTCCTAAATGAAGTTATTTATATGGAACATTTAATTCTCCCCGTAAGCTGCTTTTTCTTCAGCTGGTTATTACACTATCAATTCACTGAATCTTTCCTTTAAAAAAAAAAAAATGAAAAAGCTCCATATACAGAAACTATTTACAACTCCACATGGATTTTATGAGATTTCATGCTATATTGTTAACAGTTCTAGTAAATTAACAGTTGGTGTCATGGAGCAGAATTTTCTGCATTTTCTTCAGAGTTAGAGTGATTTTCTTTAAATTATTGTAAATGAAAGGTACTGAAATAATTTACTTATTTATTCATCCGGCCATATCATGAAGATTAGATTATTTCAGCAATAAATACATGTAATATGAATGTATTTCAAAGTTGTCTAAATGTGGGAGAAGTAAAGAGGCTATCAGTCTTCAGAAAGGATCATAAGATACGAAGAAATCAAAGGCATTGTGTCATGGCAGGTCTAACAGACAGTTGTGTGGTAAAGAGGGGTACTGGATATAGATCCAAGAAGGTAGGGATAAAGCCAAGAACCACAAACTGATAACTCTTGTTACTCTATATCGGTGTGTTTTCAGGGCAAATCATTTTCATTTATCTCCCCCACTCTCACACGCACACTTTTCATTATATGTAACTGGAAATATTTGTTGAAACAGCACAGTATGGAAAACATTGCTCAGTTTTCAAATTGTCACTTTAACTTTTCTGCATTTACAGTGCCAGAAAATAAGTACACTGAAACAAGAGTTGACATATGAATAAATAGTCTTATTTTCTGTAAAACTGAGACATGAAGCAAACAGTATTTTTTTATTTAAATGTGTTAATGGGGTAAAACTGGTTGCAGGTCATTTCAGCTGTGATCCAGACCAAGAAAACCGCAATCTTATAACAACACAGCTATTGACCATACTAAATTACTTACATTTCAATATGTAGCACAAAACCAAATACATGTACAACGGTAACATACTAGTAATATACACTTTTTGTACAGGAAATGGCATACAAGCAAATGTTAATAACAATATACCATTAGACATTTTGTAAATTCATAGCTCAGAATTCAGTAATGTAAGACCTGAAAGCCTGCACTTAAACAAGTGCGCAGCACTTTTTGTTCATTTCATGGCTTTTTTTCTAGGAACATTACGTGAGATAAAAGACTGAATGAAAGGAATCCTTGAAAGTTCATATCTCTTCTGCAAGGGTATTAACTTTGAAATGTAACTTCTGTGAATTAAAAAGATAACAGTTTAAAGCAGGAATATGTCAAATTTTATAGTCACATCCTTAAGCAAACCTCTTCTCTAACCCTGTTCAAGAGAAACTTGGACCAGTGGATGGAAAATCAGAAATACACCCCGGGTGTAGCACCTACGTCTATAATGGACAGAGGGAGCCTATAAATCTTGCCCTAGCTTACATGGACCACTTAAAATAACCTCTAAGTGACATAAACTTGTGAGATACAATTGGAATGCTTGGCACTCGCTGACCAACAAAGTGAAACTTAGATGGAGAATAACTCATAATTTTGATAATCAAGAGATACTTGGCAGATATAGAGTGGACAGGGATATTGTAAGGGACTTAGAGAATATGCATGGCCACCACATGAGTAATGGGGGGATACATGGCCTTTTTATCCCTGTGGATACTAAGGTATGTATAGCCCTCACTATACTTGATACAGGGACCTTAAAGAAACAGACTGGGGAGATGTTGGGTATCTCATTGCCTTTTGCCTCAAGGATACTTCAAGAGTTCTTGAATGTACTCTCGCAAATGTGAATCAGTACATCTATTTCCTGGTGTCACCTCAGGAGAGATCCTGGGCTATGAGTGCCTTTTATGGGGTGGCACATTTTCCTGAGATGCTCAAGGCAACACATTGCACCCATGTTGCAATTAGAGCCTCTTCCAGTCCACAGGAGAAATAGTACTGTAGTAAGAAGCGTTAGCATTCCATAAACTGACAGGGACGGTGTAATACATGAGATGCATAACCAATGTGTATACCCAGCATCCTGACAATGCACACGATTCCCATATCTGCCACACTAGCTTATTGTACCACCTCTTTCTTTATTGTAGGATGATTGGTGGTTATCTTGCTGATAAGTGAATTTTTTTGTATAATTTAAGTAGTGTTCATAGTAAAATGCATTGTTTGATACTAAATCATTTTTTGTTTTGTCTCCCACCCTTCTCTCTCTCTCGCTCTCTTTTATTTATTTATTTTTTCAGGAGATGCTGGATATCCATTGGAGCCATGGTTCATAGCACCAGTGTGAAATCCAAGTAGAGCTGCATATTTTAATACAGCCTTGCCACAGACCCATATTGATATTAGGAGAGTGCTTCACATTTTAAACAGTAGATTCATGCACCTGGTTGAGTCTGTGGGGTGCCTTTCAGTATGATCCAGGTACTGCATGCTGGATATTTGCTTAATGTTGCATTCTGCATAACATGATCTTGCACTGGTCTGGTGGTGAAGAGATATGGGTCTATGTTATTTCATTGAATGGCTATTCAGCAAACAGTGAGTCATCAAACACATGTTTAGAGAAGCCGCTCTTTATCAAACAGCAACTTTTAAGTAGGGCAAACAAGCAGTTGGCCAAACTGAGTGACCAAAAAAATAAATAAATAAAACCTGCCAAGGTGGGGGGCTACACCCCCACTAAATATACTAACTCCAGGATTGCACTACAATGGGGAAAAGGGCAAATTCCAGACAGTGGCCACCCGCTGGTTTGGATTAATTAAAATTTGCTGTTCGATGAAGAGCGGCTTCGCTAAATAGGGGTTGGATGAATGGCTATTCACTGAATAGCCATTTGACAAAATAATATAGACCTGAAGAGACATATGCTGTCACTACAACTCCCAGATGTTCATCTTATTGATCACTACTGCAGTAGCCTTAGCTGTATTGGTTATATCCTGCCAAACATATAACAGTCAGCCAGCTTCCAAAGCTTCAGGGCACCTTCCATACACCTAAACTGTCAGGTAGCTTAAGTAAAGCTGACTAAAACACAATTTTGGTTGCCAAGTTCTTCAGAGATTTACTGACACTGAAAAAATATGCTTCTCTGAGGCTTTCAAGGATTGACAGTTGGTTTGTGCTGTTTATTTATTGGGTTGATAAGTTCCCTATGAGGAAAAAACTTCAATTTAATAATTTTGGTTATTATTTATACTTTCCTCTTCAGAAAAGTAATTTTAAAGCTAGCAGTTTGTGTTTTAATAGGCTGCCACAAGACTGTACTGTACTTTTAAACAGAAGTGATTTTTTTCCTGTCAGTTTAAAAGTTGTTTTTTCTTCTTCCAGCCACAAAAAGAATACATTAAGCAAACAGCCTTTTTCTACCACAGCAGACTAACAATTTGCCTCAGTCACCGGGGAGCGACTCTGCTGTGATCATTTGTTGTACCTCAGACCACTCATATTTTACCCAGAATACCACTGGTATAGTCCTACAGCCATTATGGACTGGGAATTAGCCATGTTCTTTGAGGTTGTTGTTGTTCTCTCAGTGGGTAAGGGAGAGACACTCTGGTTGGTCCTCAGAGAAGGAACAGAGAAGTCAGAAAGTTGTGTCCATCTCTAGGGATTTTGCTGCTACCACTAATAACACTGTTGGCTCCATTTTTCCTGTCAAAGGAAGAACCTAGACATGTCCTGACATTTCCTTAGGCAGGAGTAGTTTACTGGGTCTGTATTGGGGTTTAATTCGGGCTATTGATCCTCCTTGTAAGGTAGTTGGTGGTAAAGGAAAGAGGGACCCTTCTTTTCCTGAAGATATTCAAAATTCTAAATCTGGACAGGAAGATGAAGGGACAGCTACATGGATTTCTCCTCAGATTTCTGATTCAAACTCAAATGTATGCTCAGTTTCTGATTTTCCCTGATGAGGTTCTCTTTCTCTGAGACTATTTCCAGAATGTGCCAGTGTTTTCAATGGAAGAACAATGAGGTTTCTCAGTTTCCCAGAAACTACGAGCTGTTAGAGAATGAATTTCTAGAACCTGCACCCATTCCTCCAGCTTTGCCTATTTTAGAAGATGTGTGTGTGTGACTGCTTGCAATTTTCCTGATAGTCAGCCAGATGCTCCTAAAAGGGCAGATAGGACATATAAAGTTCCTCAGTCTTTATGTTTATATATACTATTCCCAAATATAAACGATTACACTCTTCCTAAACACTGGATGTGGTGGTGCAGCAGTTAGCATTTTCACCCCACAGCAAGAGGTAATCTGGTTGATTCTCATTTGTGGTGCCTTCTGTGCAGAGTCTGCATGTCCTCCCTGCAGTCACATGGGTTTCCTCTGGGCGCCCCATTTTCCAAAGACATACAATAGGTGTACTCGACAGTCTAAAAGTGGCCATAGGTGAGAAAGTGTGTGTTAGTGAGCGGTGCAAATGAATATTGTGGCAGGGCTGGCCACCCAGTGGTGTAATCCTTGGCTCAAGATGATTGTCACTGCTGAAGTGACACCCCGAACTGATGTGCAAAATGGGAAAAGGGACTGAGGATGGATGAATGGACACTCTTCCCAAACATAATCCATCAGCTGTAGCTTGATTTAATCCTTCTGCTGTTAAACACTTAGTTAATTCCAATCCTACTAATTCTGATAAAGGATGGTAAGATTATTGATAAGTATGGGAAAAAGTGTTTGCTTCTGCAACTCTTATTTTCAGAATTTTGAATTGTCAGGCTTATACCTGACTAACTGAAATTATGAGGAATGTTTCATCTGAAGTTTCTTCTAGTGAGGAAAAATATGTTTTAAATAATTTAATTTCTTCTACTGTTCAAATCACTACTCATTGTATACACTCTGTGTATGATTCTGTTGATACCTCTTCAAGGCCTATGGTCACTGGTACTGTTTTCACAAGATTTGATTCTCAGAACCTCCCAGATGATGTTAAAAATGAGATTTTAAATTCTCCTTTGGCTAGAGATTTAGTTTTTGGTCACTCTGCTTCTGAGGTGATCAAAAAGTGTGATGAAAGGGGTAAACTGATACAGGGAATCTCTAAGATTTTTCACCCCTCCTTTTCCAAATTTTCCAAGGGATTCTGTAACACCTCGTCTAGTTTTAGTAAGAAAATAAACAGTCTCAACAAAATACAGGTAAACAGACATTTAAGACGAAATGGCAGGGGTGTTCCAAGAAGAATTCTGAAAACTCCCAAAACCAAAGACAGTCCATTAAGTCAGAATGACTTTTTGAGACTTTGCCCCCCCCCCCACCCTGACACCCCCTTTTGTTTTCCAGAAAGTATGAATCTCCACTTTTCTCTTTGGCAACAGATAGTTTCAGACAAATGTATTCTGAAGATCATTCATCAAGGTTGCAGATGGCAGTGGGATGGAATGACCCCCCTTTCAAGGAGTCATTCCTCATCCTCCAGACCAGACTCTTTTATTTCCACCTGTTCTTCATCACATGTTGTCCCAGGGAGTGATAGGACCAGTTCTCTCTTCACAGGTGGGAAATGGGTTTTATTCAAGAATGCTGTTAGTGCCAAAAGAAATAAAATGTTTGGAGAGCAGTTCTGGATCTTTCTTTTCTAAACCTGTTTGCGATAGTACCAAAATTCCAAATGATGTTACTTCACAACCTGTTACCTTGTCTTCCTCATTCAAGTTTACTGGTAACACTAGATTTAAAAAAATCCAGATTTCATGTGTTTCTTAAGATTTTGTCAGTCAGGATCACTGGAGCCTTATCCTTTGGAATATCGCTGCACCAAGAGTGTTCACAAAGTATGTAGCTCCAGCTCATTGCAGGCTACAGGTTATCCACTTTTTTCCATATTTAGATGACATACTTATCTTTACAGAGTCTTTTTTAAAGTGCCAGAAATCCCTCTCTTGGGTGAGAGATTTCTTACACAAGCTGGGATTCCAAGAGAACATTCAAAAGTTTTTCTTGACTCCTTCTCACTAGATTGTATTTTTGGGGTATCTAGATACCACAGTTCAAAATTTTTTCTTTCACAGAAAAAAATAGATATATACCTAGATCTGTTTCTAAGGTTTTCCATTCAGACATTGCAGGGGAATACCTTAGGAGTTTGGGTCTCATGACTTCTATGATTCTCGTAATACCCCTGGCAAGACTCTACATGCGAAAGGTAGACTGGCATCTAAAGTCTCTTTGGTCCCAGTGCAAACATCTTTTGTCTTTTCAAATTCCAGTGCTGGGGATTGAAGAGAAATCACTTACTGGAGACAACATATATCCCTAAATTTAGGTCTGCCCTACTCCTCCCTGTTCCAAAGCAGTCAATCACCACAGATGCCTCAGACTTTGTGCAGCAGTTTCATGAGGAATAACAGTGCAAGGTGTGTGAGACACTAATGGCAGACTCAAGAACATAAATATAAAAGAGATGCTTGTCCTGATCTTAACCCAGTCTCCACTGCTTATATAAAGTCCTTTCTACTAAAACTAAAACCATGCTCTCTCTCTACAGACAACCTCCCTTCCCTCTTTCTTAAACTTGCAGCTCACTCTATAGCCTACCCTGTGTCAATCCTAGTAAACAGATCTATCCAAGAAGCCACTGTCCCTGACATCTGGAAATCTTTCTACACCATACTACTTCACAAAGGAGGTAACTCCACAGACCCATCAAACTACAGACCCATAGCCATTCTCTGTCCACTTCAGTCCTTGAAAAATGTATTCATAACCAGGTTCTTAAATACCTAATCGAAGAAAGTCTTCTGACCCATTCTCAACATGGCTTCAGGCCTAATCATAGCACTGCCACTGCCCTCCTATCTTTTACCCACACCATTGCCAAAGCTAGAGATGCTTTATACCTCTCAAAGCATGGCTTTTGCATATTGGTTAAAGCCTTTGCTGCCCCCATAATGTCTTTTTAAGGTAGAGACTCCCTACTGCATATCACCATATAACAAATTCAACCTCAAATTCAGACAACATCATGGTGGCATTACTTAACACTTGGAGTCTAAACAGAAATATTCCAGAAATTGAGACCCTCGTACAATGACACATTCATAACTTTGTAGTTACTGAGGCCTGATGTCAATGCAAACAAAGCACTTCCCTCTATACCAGGGTTTAGTCCGTACTGGGCCTTCAGACCCTTGGGTAACTACAGCGGAGTAGCCATATTTGTCAGACACACCATCACATTACATCAAATTACCCAGAACCCTAACATAGAGCTTCTGGAAACCAATTCAGCCCTAGAAAATCTAGCTTGCTACAGATTCCTATCAATGTCCCACAAAGATAATGGAAATCATCTTAATACAATTGAGGGTTTAAATATCAAACCAAATTCCTTCTTGCTATGGGACTTCAATTACCCAAGCATTGCCTGATATAGCTACACAGCTAGAAATGAATATGCTCAAATTTATTAAAACTTTGTTAGCACCAGTGCAGAAGAACAGATTGTAAAGCTATCCACTACAGCTCTAATATCCCTTGCCTTGTCCTTAAAAGCCTAGCCACCTCACCTGCACCTCATTATGCATCTACCCATCTCTGGTTAAATCTGACCATAAATCAGTTACCTTCCCTGTCAGACTTAATGGTACCATGCCCCCCACTACAAAATGAGACCATCTTTATGGACTTTTCCAGGGTAAACCTATGCAAAATCCCCAATGATCTTCTACAAATGGATGCAACTATGAGGGATGGCACATTCACCTCAAAGTTTTGCCATCACCTAAACAGCTGCATAGAAAAGTCTCCACCTGCCCACCCTAAATATAATGGTAAATTTAGGAATAAACCCCTATGAGTTACCTTCTGCGTACTCCCTCCTATGGTGTATTCGGATGGAAGTAACCACAAATGTCCAGTGGCATATGATTTACAGCTGAGAGTCTGTGTGAAAAAAATAAAGCACGTGGATAAAACCTATAAAGGGACAGTCAAAAAACTCTACCAGACAATAAAGCATTGTTAGATGGCAATATACTTGATGTTACCCTCTGCCAGTGATAAGTTGCTATCACACACATTCTGCCCAGGCCACAACATACACTTATTAAATGTATTGCTGATGCCTGAATGATACGGAGAGTGAAATAAATTATGGCCAACTTATTACTTTTAGATTTAATGCAACCCCTTCACCACACGTACACTGTCATTTTCATCACAGACAATCCCCATACTCATCAATTACAGCCACTTTATTGACTGAGCAACTGAGGTATCTGATTGTGTTAAAAATAGATCCAGTTGGCTTCACAAAAGTGTACATTAGTTCTACAAAGCCAGAATGATAACTGCTTAAATTGAGAAAATGACAATGTCAATCACTTTCATCCAAAGACAGCCTCCTGCACCCAGCAATTAAAGCCAGCATTATTGACCATATACACCTCACCTCAGCTATGAGAATGTAATAAAACAGAAAAGAATAACTGGCTACAGTAAATGTAATCCCCTACGCACATACAAATGACTGTCAATTGCAGCCACTTCAATGACTGTGGTTATGACTGTGATTGAATAAATATATAACACACAAGTATAACCAGTAAAATGAAATGAAAAAAACATCCAGGGAAAACAAAGTGTTCTGTTGTGCTTTTATTCCAACTTGCAGAACAACTCAATGAAAAGCATAAACGCAGAAAATCTCCTACACGTTTTTCATCACAGTAGCTGTAACTTCTTCAGATAATGACATTACTGAATCAGTCTTTATTTAAACACATTGGTTTCCCGCTAAAAACATTCCAACCTATCAGGCTTAAACAAAACCATTTGAATGACATTCACAATTACTTCGTATATAACACACAAGTATTTACCTTTTCAGCTCACTGGTGTCAGAATACAGTCTGCAGTTCACTGCAAGCCGCCCTCCAGCATCCCCCACCCCAAACATAAATCTCAACTGCTTAGCTCAAGAATCTAGGACCAAGACCAGGTACAGATTTTGCCTTTATGTATATAGAAACATGCTAGAATTACAAACATGCTTGGCATTTGCATGCTTTTTTGAAGGCTATTAAGTTTAAAACTGAAATGTCTGCTATTATTATTTAGTGACTGCAATCCCTATTGATTTGCTGGAAACAAAACAAAAACTTTATGAGGAGCAGACTAAAATGTGAGGCAAAAAAATCAGAAAATCTGCAAAATCAGGATCAGGTACACATATACACACACACACACACACACACACACACACACACACACACACACACACACACACACACACACACACACATATGCACAATTACACACACAGATATGACCATCAGTTACAGCCACTGTTATGAGTATGACTGTAAACCTCAGATGTTTGATTGTGATCAAATGAATGAATAAATACATAATTAATTGCCACATTGGAATTTATCTTCGGAAGCACTACTGTCAGGAAACAGTTTTCAACCTACTGTGGCCAAATGACTCTCAACATCTTAGCTCAAGTAATATGGAGAAATCTAATAAATAATGAAGGACAAAGGGACAAAACCAGGGACAGATATTACCCAAAGAGGAAGAATGAAAGTCTGATACCCCATAACAAACAGGGTAGGAAGTTTTAAGTAAGCAAAAAATTGCTTTCATGAATCTATCAAGTTATAACTTAACAGAAGCTACTAAAAAGTTATTTGATAAATGTCTGCAGTTTATACCAACAAAACCTGATACAGTTGATGCAATAACTGATTTGAGGATTTTTGTTAGAAATGTAAGTTTGAAACTGATTTTTAAAGATATGATATGTGAACGTATTATTGACTGTAAAAAATCAAGCACTTTTATTCCAAATAACTATCCAGTATGAAATGCATTTATGTCTGTATGTGAGCAGGATCTTAGGTCACTATATGACAGTAGAAACTCTAAGATAAAATATTTATATAATTTATCTTATGATGAATATAAAGCCTTGATGGATTTGTGTCAAGATGACACTATAATAGTTAAGCAAGCAGACAACTGTTTTATTCAATAGATCTGATTATGATGCCCTAATGCAGGAGTTTTTTCTGACAAATTGACTTTTAAAATTATTACTTTTAATGAAGTAAAAAAAAACATATTACTGATGTGAACATGTGTATTTATGAGCTTCATCTTCAGGGTGCTATTTCTCTAGATCTTTGTAATTATTTTACAGTGTCGTGTCCAGTCATACCAATAATATATGGGATTCCTAAACTTCGCAAATTGATTTCACCCCCCCCCACCCCCAATGAGGCCTATTGTCTCAGGGAGGGGCTGGGTAACTGAACAACTGTCAATTTATATACAAAATGTTTTAAGTAAATATTTAATATTATGTCCTAGTTTTTTAAAGGATACAACTGATTTTATAACCAAGCTTTATGCTTGGTACAAAGCAAATACAGATGATGATTATTTGATGGTCACGCTTTATATAAATTCTTTCTTCACCATGATACCAAATGATTATGGAATAAATGCTATACGTGAATTCTTATGTAAAAATACAGATATGAATGGTAGAGCTGTGGAAAATTTATGCAATCTGAGAGAAATAGTCTTAACTAAAATTTTTTTTGTTTAATGGGCAACCATATCTACAACTGAGTGGTGTGGCCATGGGGATGCCCATGGCCAACATGCATACAAATATAGTAGTAAATGAATGGGAATGGCAATTTATAAACAGTGCTAATAACTCTGTCAAAGAGAATGTACAATTTTATCAGTATTTCGTTGATGATTATTTTATAATTTGGAAGTGCTCTGTGTATGAATTAAATATTTTTGTTCAATATTTAAATAATACTGCTTCTTTTTTGAAGTTTAAAATGACTTACTCTCATTTAGATGCTGTATTTTTGGATGTCCACTTGGTCAACGAACAGGGGCAGCTCGTTACAACTGAGCATAAGAAGGATATACAAGTTAACAAATATACACATGCTAAAAGTATGCATAGTAGGCATATTTTCAACGGTATCATGAAAGGACAATTCTTGGGAATTAGTAAGCTCAGTACTGATGAGGTTAGATGTAAGGAGCAAATGGAACAACTAGCCAGTGATTTTGTTAATAAGGGTTACAATACTGAATTAGTGAGAAATATTATGTATGATACCCTAAAAAACAGGTTACATCAGGCGTGTCCTATATTTAGTGAGAAGGCAGCGGTAGTTTTGACATCTGAGGACAAAACTATTAAAGCTGGTTCAGTAAGGTATATTACTACATACACGACTAGAGTTAAATAAGTAGAAAGCATTATTAGCAAGCATTGGCGGATACTAATGACCATGCAGGAGCTGGTCCCAATATTGGGACATACACCAAGATTTACTTACAAAAATAGTTTGAATTTAAAAAGGCAATTATGTTACAAAGATTTTAGTAAAAACATAAGTATTCCTAGAATAACTAGATATGGAACTGTTTCATGTAAGGGATGTAGCTGCTGAAAGAATATTTGTGAAACACAGCTTTTTGAACATCCTACAACAAACATTAAATATGAAATTAGATGTCAGGCAAACTGCAATAATACGTTCATTGTCTACCTGGGAACATGCGTAAAATGTAGATGTTTCTATGTTGGGAAATGTTCTAGACGTTTAAGAGATTGGATAACTGAGCATAAATCTGAGATAAAAAGGAAGATGGAGACCAACGTGTTAGCTAGACACATTATTGATAATAATGATACGCAAACGTTCCAGTTTAAAGTGCTAGAAATAATACATAAGAATGTCAGAGGAGGGAGCATGATAAATAAGTTGGACGTAGCAGAGTATAAGTGGATTACTATGCTGGAAGCTGATAAGTACCCAGGGTTAAATAATATGAACACAATGACACCCATCCTGGTTAACAAACAGAAGCAGTATAAGTAAATGTTTGATATGGAACCTTCTATAAAGTGTGTTTGCAAAAGAAAAATGTCTTTAAAGAAATATACATACCTAATTAATCTTAATAGTGTATTCGTTGGCTGTGTCATGTGCTATTTGTATTAAGGTATATATACCATGTGATTTTAAATGTTAATTAAGCACTGATGAAGGGATTTTTTTCCTGAAAGCTTTGTTGGACTTAAATAAATCAAGCATTTCTACTTGTTGGTGTACGTTTATTTTTTGGAAAAAAAGACATCCCCATGATCCTGATCAGCGACCTACACAAAATGTTTCCTAACCAGGTCACCTGAGACAGCCTGCTCCAATAGAAAGGGCTCCTCGTTGCTTCATGCAGCAGCCCAGTGAGGCACTTGTTGAGGGATAACTGAATTTACAAAGTCACAAGCAATGATTTGACTACAGCTCAGTAAACCAAATATACTAAATGTTTTTTTTTTTCTGTTTTGCTTTTTTAACTTAACTTTTTTAGCTTCTCAGTGCTCTGTGTTTGCACGTTCACAGAGTTCTTGAGCACTCAGCATAGAAAGAAAGTGAAAGTCAGCCTTTCCTCTTCTTTATTTATTTATTTTAAATTGGAATCTGATCCTGAAATATATATTTTTCTCTTCATTTTATTTTTAAATGGGGGGGGGGGCGCTGCAGCTCAGCAGCCAGTACCATGAGTCACCCCATTTATAATTTAAATTAATATTGTGTAACAATTAGTCATCCAGAAGCAAAAAAAATACATCCCTGTACACAGCCTATGCCCTTGAACCCCTCCCATGTTATGGTCTGGAGCTTCACTACTTCTTTAGTTGTATTATTCTGCCCTCATTTGTCAGCTGTTATCAAATTGTTACACACAGTGCTCTGTCTTTCCCACCAGCTGATCCTTCATCTCTTACTTACCAACAGAAATCCACTTCTTCCAGACTTTGTATGCACTTGAGTCCGAACAAGTTTCTTGCACTCACATTTAAAATAGTCGTCTGTCCCATTTGTCTGCTTGTTTATGCTCCCACCACTTCACTGATCTGATCCCTGCTTCTGCCAACATCACTGCTGCTTCTCTTTCCTGCAGTCATCACACTTACATCCTACTCCAGAGAGACTGAAGATTCACAAGAAATCAATGTCCTTCTAAAAGATAGTTCTTGACACACTTGCTGTGGTACTCTTTACATTTTCTGTGCTATCCTACAAAGCCACCGCCTATGCAGTTGATCTGCTCCATCCTGTCCATATCCTCACCATAGATCATCAGGTCACAACCACTTCATTCTCACCTGGACTGACATTCTATACCAGCAACCCATCTCCCTTCCTACTGGTCTTCTCATGTACTCTTATTTCTGCCTTTCCTCTGCCTAACTGCTCTCATATGCTTCTAAGCAGCCTTCCATGGAAAAGAAACAGTACCCCCTCTCCACTCCAAACTCCTTATATAGCTCTTTAACTCCATAAAACAACCCTGCAGCCCATCTACCCCCTTCCTCTACCCATACAAAAATCATTTACCTGAGTAACTACTTTAATTCTGTAGCCCCTCAACTTCTTATGCTGCAACTCCTATTTTTTTATTTTGGATGGATTAAACACCTCTAATAGTAAACTCTTGAAGTAATGGAACTCAAAAAAAAAAAAAACATGCGGTAGAGACAGATATGCAGGTTCATAGGTTGGTACTGGGCTATCTGCCCGAAGGCATATATTAGCCCAGCCACGTTGTACGGTATTCACCGGCCCTTTAGTAGTTCCCTAGACCCTTGTACTAGCAGCTAGTACCCTTGGCCCCTGTCTAGTAGTGCTGTTGGTGTGATCCCCGGTGTGAACTTTCTGTTACCCATCCACTCATCAAGGTTCCTCTTGAAGAGTGATAGTGAGGGGCTTTGCCTTATGTAGATCGGGACCCTGTTCCATAGTAAGGGAAGTCTCTGCGGAGGAAATCTATCCCTCCAGCATGTTCTGTTCATTGTTGTGTTGAGGTTTATATCCCTAGAGCGTGTAGCTCGAGTAGATTTGGTTTTGCTAAGATGGAGCATGTTCAACAATTCTGGGTTGGACATGGCTCTGTACGTTAGACAGAGATTGCCTTTGAGAAGGCGGTATGCAACAGAGAACAGCATTAGCTTTTTCAATCGTGCTGCATAGGGCAACTGTTTGAGGCCAGTAATCCTCTTGGTTAGGTACCTTTGTGGTCTCTCCAGCTGCTGGAGATGTCTAGCCAGGTACATTCCAATTGGTGCATTGTACTCAGTAATGGGTCTGATGAGGGAAGAGTAGAGGAGCACCATTACATCCTTAGATCTTGATGCAAATCCTTTTTTGATCAGATGGGTCACATAGAAGGATTTTCTAACCACTTTGGCAACATGGTTATCAAAGGAAAGCTGACTATCTACTTGGGTCCCTAGATCCCTTATTTCTTCTTCAGATTTCAGGGGATTACCTCCTATGTTGTAGTTTGTGGGTACTCTGTTCTCAGAGACTGTTCTGTGTCTCAGAGACTGCCATTTCTTTGGAACAGGCTTCCTATTCACATTACTCATAGCCCTTCCCTGGCCATCTTCAAATGCCATTTTGATTAATGATGGGGAATCACAAAGTCACACCTGGGGTATTACCTATTTCCCTTATGGACAGGGGCAGTCTGTAAGATACTCAATGAAGAGGCATAAATCCATGCCATCCGCTTTCTCATAGGGGCCATATATTGGGCAAAATTGAGTTATACTGGCTAGGCTTGTAAGGACTCTTAAGCTATTAGCATAGTAATCGCCTATGAACCTATGAAAGTATGAACCTATACTATTGTAGTACTAGAGCTCAGTCTATGCTGGCAAGTTCATAGAAGAAAGCAAGCTCCAGATTTCTCTGGAACATTCAGAAGGACACCAGCAAGCCTTAAAATGTGGGCCTTTGCCTAAGTAGAAGGTCAGAACTGTGCAGCAGTCACTTATTGAAAGGCCCATGTACTAAAGGAGGTGTGAGTCTGCTAAGTGCAGTCATCATGACCCAGCCAATAGTGGGGTGATTATCTCACTTAAGGTTTGAGCATATTGAGTGATGACCTTTTGGTGCAGGCAGTACCTACAAAGGCATGCACTCCATGTGGTTTTGAATGTTTGCACATCATTGTACACTGTCACCTGAAATTAATTCCCTTTAAATGTTAAACGGACTGTAAAATATGTTCAACAATTTTCTGGTGGGGGCAGGTCTGTAGGCTGTGGATAAATATAGCAGGCTGTGACATTAAGTGTTTCACCATAGTACATAGTACAGTCACACAATATTCAATCTGTTTCATGTCAAGATTTAGTAGTTGAAAGCTTTTAGAGCTTGTACTCTCAAATGTCAGTTCTAGAAAAAGGGTAACCCATCCAGTTTTCTTGCCAAGGCTGTGGCTACCCAAAGTGTGGTAACTTTATTTTATGGACAGCAGTGAGATTTGATTGATTCAAGTTTCTGTAATGACAGTGTGTGTGAATTTACTGTAACATTTGCAGTTTCAAGTATTGTTTCCTTTCCATGACTGTCTGTATTTATCATGGCTCATTTTTTTTTCCTTAACAAGTTTTCTCTTGTTTCACATTTCTAGTATAGCAACATGAGTATACTCTTCAAGGTTACGTAGGATGAGGAAGGAGTGCATAGAGATGACTATGTAGGAATGGTCTGATTTCTAAAAGTATTTGGTGACAACAATACAAAGAGGTTAGTCATATGAATGTTGTTGGTTGATGAGGCAGAAAGTTTTAATAAACATGGGAATTAATACAGACAGAATAGATGAGAATTTATTGTAATAAATTGCATGACATATGCTGGGTTTGCAGTTAGTATGGCATGGAAAGAGGATGGGAAGAAGAATGATTATACTGGCTATAAAGGTTGTACACATGTAGGGGGTGGGCACAAAAGGTGGGGTGGCATTATCCCAGGATCCCACACAACTATTGGCACAATCGCAGGCTTTATAGTAGACATATTGTTATAAATTAAAGCAGTAGCTGAATTAATATACTGGTCACTTCAGTTTGTGCATGGAAATACAGAAATTGGAATTACAAATGGGGAGAGGATAGAAGGGAACAGAGACTAATGGAGGGAGCTGATATCTGCAATAAGGAGATTGTGTCAATAAACCCCACTTTGGGGATTCTTGGAGGATGTAAAAAATCAGTTCAGTAGAGTTCTCATTAGTAATAAAACACTGCATTTAGAAGAGAAAAATATGGCATATGAAGAGTGTTCATGCAGATAGTATTCTGACACCAATAGCTGTATACTGGGCTGGAGAAATGGATTAGCAGTGAAGGGAGGGAACAAAGGGGAACAGAGAAGGTCAAGTAAAAGAAGGTACAAGATAAAGTAACACAAAATATGCTGCCACCAGCAAATATCTGTGAGAAAAAGAGAAAATATAAGGACAAGAAAAAGAAAGGTAGGGAATTGAGGTAAGAAAAAATAAATAGAAGGGATGTAAGACAATGATGCCAACAAGAAGGAGGATTAAGAGTGAAAAGTATGGATAACACTGTGGTTTGGTAATAATATTGCTGTCTTACTCTCCATGTTCTGGGGTTCAGTCATGATTTCTGGTCACTGCTTGTGTGGCAATGTTCATGTACTCATATCCATCTGGGTATTCCACTTTTCTACTATCCTACAAAACATTCTGGTTGGTGAGCTACAATAAACTGCATACCAGTGTGTTGTGAAAATAAGTACAGACACACAGAATGAGTAGGTGGACCAAATGAACTTAATAGGATAGAAACACATATGATGGCCTAATTTCCATTCAATCAGCAGACGCAAAGATGAGCACTAAGTATCCTATCTGAAGTTGTCATTCATGTTTACCGTGTTCTGATTAAATCTCGTTGTACGTTTCAAGATGAAAGTGCAACATTTTTATTAAAAATCATTTGAACTACTCACTGTATTCAGTATGTTTTTATTTTTTATTTTTTTATGTCAGTTTTACATCTTTGGCCTTTTACTTCCATTTTTTTGTCATTTATGTGCAGTGTTTACTCTTGCCATAGCCCTTATGATGGTTGGTAAATAGGGTCTCAAAAGATAAAAGGTTTTGAGTCCAGTCACTGGCAACTAAGAAAACAGCTTTTCCACAGGGGAAATACTTCACAGCGGGAGAAGACACTGGGATAAACCCTAAGGCAGGTACAGACTAAAATGCCCAATGTGAGAATGTGGTCTCCAATGTGAACAGAAACATTTGTTGTGCAGGACAGAGAGGCATTGGGTACAACTGTCTTATGGCAATATTGACATCATAATTAAGAGTACTGCATACAATTCTACTGAGAGAACAGATACAAGACTTTGTATTACTTGTGAAGCTGCAAATAAAAGCCTATGGAGAGTACATAGGAAGGTGTACAGCAAGTCAGTGGAAAAACTATGGCTGATGTTCTCTATAATTAATGAGAAATGTGGGTGAAAACATGATTTAAATGCACAAACTCCTGAAGGTGGATTGTGAGGGCTAACTGGAAATGTAGGGCGAAATACAAAAGAGAGAAGGAACTGCTTCAGTCAGCACATCAGGAAATATTTCCTCACTGAATGGCTAGTGGATACATAAACAACTCTACCAAGTGTATGATGGATATCCTGAGAGTGCAAAGGTTCAGAAGAAGGTGTGGTCATTGCTAGGAGATGAGGCATGGAGGTGTAGGAGCAGGAGATTGTCTATGTCTGCATTACAGCAAATAAGATGAAAAATTTGCATCTGCCGCTAATTACAAATGAAAGAATTAATGAACTGTCACACAAAAATAAGCTACTGAGGAATGTTCAGATCTTATGTGAGATGGTTGTCAGTTTATGAATTGCATTTCCACAACAGGCAGTAAGGGTGCCATTAGCTCTATAGTTGAACATTAAATACAAACAGGTTCAAGAAAATCAAGCAAATCAGGAAAAGGGTACAGCACTGTCAATTAAAGAATATTAAGGAAAAAATATATATGTTGATGTGAGGAAAGTATTTCTATCTTTTGCTATCTACAAGCCTCTTATTTGCTCCTGGATTTTAAAACTTTTCATCCTTGAAGGTAGGTAATGCACTGAGTTCACAAGCATTCAAAGAACACACACAGCTCTGTGTTACATCTTCCTCAGAGTGTAACACTACTTTGGATGTTAGTAATTATTAATTTATTAACTGGGAAAACTTACTGAACACAAGTTTCTTTTCAGGGGCAGTTGGGGAACACTTACTGATCAGAGTTGCAATCTTGGCAAATGGAGGTGAGGAAATCAAACCCATAGTTATAGTGTGGAACGTGTTAGCCTTAATCATCAGCACCAAACTGGCATTACTTGCCAGCTGCTATTATATATTCAATGAAATGTTTAAATTCTTGCGTAGAAAATGGCTAGGAATTAAAAGAAGACCCACTGTAAAAAGAACACTTCAGCAAACAGCATTCTTCTCCAACTGCTGGTCATAATAAAGGCATCCTGCAGAAAAAAGAAACACAAGCTGTTTTGACCAGAAGAGCAAAAGGCATTTAATACCATATTTTCCAAATTCTATTATGTAAATGCTGCTGGGTTAAATGATCAAGTTCCTACATTACAAATTAAAGTCTCCTTTTTTATCCAATTAAATGCTCAGTGTATTAAAATATATGTATGTTTTCTCATGCATTAATGCATTTATTCATTCAATCATTCATTCATTATTCTTAATGACATCAACATGATGAAATCATTCTCTACAGCCCCAGGTCTGATCACATCTTGTTCTTGCCACTACAAAAGGTAAAGCAACAGTTCCTTGTTCTCTGTATCATATGCATGGAATGAACTGTGATATTTAAAATTATAATTATTTTATTTCGAAGGGTGCAAAAAGCTGAGTTGACAACTGAAACACTTTTGATCCACATTTGTATAAATAGTTCAGGGATAAAGAAAGACAGAGACCAGAGTACAGAAAATCAAGAAGTATTAAAAGTGTTTTACTGAAAATAAGAAAATCACATTGCCCAGGGGATTAAATTAGATAGCGCAGGAAACGCATTAAGTTATTAGTTGTGTAATGCAAACTATTCAGAAGAGGCAATATGTTTAAAACAGATTAAATTTTCCCAAGGCAATTCATTACTCAGAAATGTATTTTAACTTCTACAGCAATATGTTCACCGTTTGCAACAAAATCCATCTATGGGTAACAGGAGGTCTAAGATATGCATGTATTATTATGCATAACAAAACAAAAATGTTTCTACCATGTCTTTACCAGGCAGTAATGTGAAACAGAAGGCCTCTGTAAATTGTTTAACCTTTGCAGTTTTGCATGCATTGAAAGGTCATGCTTCAGCTGAGGAAGTATGCATACAGGTGGGTTTAAAATGAAACACAGTTACAGGTTTACAAATGTCTGTCAGCAGGAATCAGTGCTGCAATATGATATCACAATGGCCACAGATTTCTGGGAGCAAAACAGAGAAGTAATTTTTTGTGTGGAATGATCAGGCCATTCTGAAAGGGAAAGAGAAAAAAATGTTTAGTCCTTGTTGAGTTAAAAACTGCTTATATAAATATCAGTAGAAGAATTTGTGGTAGTCCTGTCTCATATTTTGTTTAAATGGATTGAAGCTGAAGGTATTTTTTGCAGTTCAGTTACAGTCTATGTATTGTTACATTGTTGTTAATACCTTTACTCTGAAAGTACAGTTGTGTAAAATCTTACCATAATGGTAGATGTCATTGCCTTCACTGCTGCAGTATTATATTCCTAACGTATATGGGATTCCGTGCCGTGGAAGCCCAACGTCAGGCCAGTCTTCCTAAGACATATGAATTTAAAAGGTATGCCGAACATCACCGAAAGTGTGATAAGAGACCTTGGGACACAGGTGGACAGTAGTCTCTCCTTTGATAATCACATCACCACAGAAGTCAGGAAATCCTTTATGTGGCACACCTCATCACAAAAGGCTTCTTATCCAAGAAAAAAGAGGTCATTGTTCCCCTCTACTCATCACTCATTAGACCCATTATAGAGTACAACGCCCCTTTTGGTATGTACCTCACAAGACATCTACAACAACCAGAAAGGCTGCAGGAATACCTCACAAAGAGGATTACCAGCCTCAAACAGATGCCCTACGCAGACCATCTCAAAAAACTTTAGCTTTACTCCGTCGCATATTGCCTACTCAGAGGTGAGCTCTGCCTAACATGCAAAGCTACGTCAAACCCAGAGCTGTTGGACATGCTCCACTTAAAGAAATCCTAAGCCCTCCGAGCTACATGCTCTAGGGACCTAAACCTTGTCACCACAATAAACAGAACATGCCGGAGGTATAGATTCCTTTCCCAGAGACTTCACATACTCTGGAACAAACTTCCTATCTATATCAAACAAAGCTCCTCATTAGCACTCTTCAAGAAAAATCTTGATGATTGGATGAGAAATAGGAAATTCACCCTGGGGATCACCTCTGTGGCTCTGCTTGACAGGGGCACAAGAAAATTATTTTCTTGGGTGGTGAAAGCCAGGGTACCTTTTTGGCTAGGCTTGTATAGACCTTAGGGCTGATAGCCTAGTACCTACCTATGAACCAATATGCACCCTGCATAACGTAGGGCATAAATGTGATGTTCAGGCTTACCAAAAACAGAACTGATTGCCCCAGGAGGAACACCTATCCAAGGAACCCAAGAGGTAACATGCACATCCAGGAATGTAAAGAACTAGGGGGATGGAGGAAGGGAGCAAATACTGCAGCAGTGAAGCTAAGGGCATCTACCATTATGGTAAGATTGTACACAACTGCACTATGTCCTTACATTCACTGCTGCAGTATTCTTAACGATAGGGGAGAGTGTCAAAGCTCAAGAGGAAACTAGGGAGGAGGAAGGGGCAGAAGAATCTCTGAAAAAAGCATGATGAATTGAACTAGCAAAACCAACCATAGCTTTAGAGATACCATCCAGCTTCTAGTGCTTGGTAAAAGTATACTAAGAAGTCTAGGTAGCTTTTTAAGAATAGAATTAGTTTCTAAGCCTTTGAAAAAATTACCAGAAGAAGCCACAGCTCTAATAGAATGAGCCTTATTTGAAAAAGGAAGGCTCTTACCATGAAAGGTGAAGCAAAAGGAAATAGGCTTAGAAATCCAAGATAGAATATTCTGCTTGGATACAGCAAGCCCCCAAGATCTAGGATGAAAAGAAACCAATAACTGATCAGATTTTCTGATAGCCGTGGTCATATCCCCATAAACTCTAAGTTGCCTATGCATGTCCAAAATATGCAGCACCCTGTCACTGTCAGTTTGTGGAGAGGGGGAAAAGTCAACAGATTAACAGACTGATTATGAAATAGCTCATTAATCACATTTGGCATAAAAGGAGGGTTAGTGCGCAAGGACACTGTCCTCATGAAAATCAAAAAAAGGAAGACCTGCCATAATGGCCTGCAACACAGACACCTATCTGGCAACACTAAGCACTAACAAAAGAACAGTCTTCCAGGTACAATGTTGCAAGGAAGCTGAAGCAGCAGGCTCAAAGGGAGCCTGAGTCAACTTCTCTAAAACAAAATTAAGATTCCAGGGAGGAGGAACAAGCTTCCTGGGAGGTCTACTATTAAAGATGCCTTTAAGAATTTGTTTCACCTCAAATCTAGCAGCTAAAGGAGGTAAAAAAGACAGACGATCAGAGATAGCTGATATTTGGGCCTTAAGAGAAGAATAGGCCAAACCAGCATTTAGCAGCTCACACAAATAAGAGAGAACCAAAGGAGCATCCACAGTAAGTGGGTCCAGGTCACGAGAGAGACACCAAAAAGAAAACGTCTTCCATTTGGGTAAGTAGGATTTCCTAGTTATAGGTTTCCTGGCCTCCTGCAGGACTTATAACACTTCCTCAGAAAAAAAGTGTCTATGAGGAATCAAAATCATATCACTAGGAATCAAAATCCTATCACTAACAGTGTTAGTTGAAGCATGGACAGGTGGGGATGGATAAGAGATCCCTTGTCTTGTTTGATTAGATCCACCCTGTGAAGTAACTTGTGATGACTGCCCTAGGCTAAATGCAGAAGAAGAGGGAACCAGTGTTGTCACGGCCAAAAGGGAGTCACCAACAAGATTTTGGGAGGATCCTGTTGGATTTTGAACAGGACTTTTGGAATGAGAGGAAGGGGAAGGAATGCATAAAGAAACATCCCCTTCTAAAAGAATGAAAGGACATCCACCATCCATACCAGAGGACCTGGGACTCTGCTACAAAACAGAGGATGTTGTCTGTTCAGTGGGAAGGCAAACAGATCCACTTGTGGAGTGCCCCGCTGGTGGATAATGTCCAAAAACACATCCCTGTGAAGCATCCTTTCATGGGACTGAGTTAAGAACCTGCTCAGAATGTCTGCCACAATGTTATGACTGAAAGGGATATAAACTGCCTGAAGAGTCACTTGACACTTGACAGCAAGATCCCATAACAGAAGTGCCAAAGAAGATAAGATCTCGTTCCTCCTTGTGTGTTGATATACCACATTATTGTGGCATTGTCTGTGAATACCTTGAGAGGCCCTAGAAAAACAAACACTGAAAGGTCTGTGCAGCCAGCAGAAGAGCTCTCATCTCTTTGACATTGATGTGCTCTGTCTGCTGACAAGAGAACCACACCCCCTGTACTTTTAGGGAGCCAAAGTCACTCCCCATCCCATGTCTGAGGTATCTGTGCACAGGGGGATGAAAAGGGGTTTCTGGATTCAGAGACAACTGATGAATCCACTAGAGAAGTTCATGTCTGTGCAAGGAAGAAGAGGAGCTACAAATTCTAGAGGATGAGGAACATGTTAAACCCACACTGACTTCAGAAAACACTAAAACTTTCTCATATGAAGTTTGGCCAGAGAGAGCATCAGAATGGTGGATGCCATGAAAACCAGAACTCTCAGAAACTCCCTGGTGGTAATCAAAGCCAGAGGAAGAAGAGTATGAAAGAAAGACATGACAGTTAAGGCCTTAGGAGGGGCAGTGATATAAGCACTGACACAGTCTTAATCCCGCAACTCAGATAAACATGATCCTGAGAAGGTGTCAAAGAAGACTTTTTGAAATTTATAGTGAACTCCAGGTTCTGAAGAATGGATATGGCAAAATAAAAATTTTTCAAAAGGGTTTCTGGAGAGGATGTCTGAATCAACAGGTCATCCTAGTAAGGAAATATTTGGATTCCTTGAAGTCTGCAAAAGGCAATCACAGGAGCAAGGCATTTGGTGATCAGTCCTGGGGCAGTAGACAGGTCAATGAGCAAAGCAGAGAACTGAAAATACCAGGAAGCAACAGAGAAATGCAAAAACTTCCTGAAAAGAGGATGGATTGGAATATGGAGATAAACATCCTTGAGATCCAGAGATACCATATAGGCCTGAGGGAGCAAGAGAGGAAACAGAAGCTGAAGGGACAACATCCAAAAGGAAGGTACCTTAGAAAAATGTTTAGATGAGAGAGGTCTTCTGGGCACTAGAAACAGTTGGGACTAGAACCCTTTCCCCCTTTGGGACACAGGCACCTCTTGAATAGTAGCCTGACAAGAGATCTTGAAGAACCACTGGTAAAAAGGGGAAGATGTTCCCGAGGAGGCTGAAGAATGCTCATAAATGGAGAACGGGATTTCCACACCATGAAGTATCCTGGACAAGTGATCGACAGAATAAAGAATCCTGAGTGATCTGAAGTCAAACCAGAAGAGAAAGAGACAGACAAAGAGAAAGAGGAATGTGGCTGGGAAAGGACAGATAGTCACACCTGGTTTATCCAGTAAGGAAGGCTTTGGAGTCCCTGAAAACTGAGTAGCCTTAGCAGGAGGAATCCATTTGCCACTCTTCTTACCTTTAGTAGAATGGCATGATTGCCTACGAACAAAGGCAGGCTTAGCAGGGTAGTTTCTCTGAAATTTATGCACAGGGGAAACAAACATATGTCTAAGTTCTCCTAAGACCTTACCCTTATCCTGAAGGGGAGTTAAGCAAACCAACAGTAGCTTCCCCAATGGAAAATTTAGAATCCAGAGGAGCATCCATCAACTTATCTTTAATATCATCAAGTAGAGGTTGAAGCCTAAGCTAAGAATACCTCCTCATAACTGAACCAAAAACAGCAGCCCTGGAAGAGGCATCCACTGCATCATAACTACATTTAATAGAATGATGAACAACTTGAGGGGAAGTCCCTAGAAAGGACAAACAGAAGTTTTACAATCAGAGTTTGGAAAATCAGAAATAAGTTGGCAGACCTAACAAAGAAGGGCCAACACATACCTAGACATATGGGTCTGATAATTAATAACCCTAAAAGCTAGAGGAGCATAAGTGTAAACCTTTTTGCCCAGCATGTCCATAGTTCTGCTGTCTTTGTCAGAAGGCAATAACTTGGGTGAAGGGAGCAATTGAGACTGCTTATCAGAGGCTATGGACACTACCAAAGTGTCAGCAGCAGGATATTTATATAAAAAAGAACAAGCGTCAGGAACTCTATAAAACCTATCAGGCTTCTTGGGAGTGCAGGTGGTGGTGGGGGGAATCAGGGTCTGAGATGCATTGGAGAAAGCATCCAGTAAAGCAGCCAAGACAGGAGGAATAGCCACAGGTTAAGGAGAGTCCAACTGCAACAACTTTTATGGATATCAGAGACCTGAATGCAATCCCACTTAAAAGAATCCATCATCCTAGATAGTGCGTCCCCAAAGGAAATTTCCTACAAAGTAACATCAGGACTAATACAGTCTTCCTTCTCTGACCCATATTCCAAACGAGAATGAACCCGAGTAGAATAAGTTAAGGATTCATCAGCAGAATCCAACTTATCCTCAGAAGAATCCTGGTCTCTAGGCCTTTTAAGAGGAGTACAGGACCAAGACGTAGAAGGAACTGAAACCCTATGAGGAGGTTTAAAGGACATTAAGGCAGAAAATAACTCCAGAGTGAAATTCTGCCACTCACTTTGTGGATCCCTAGAAGCAGAAGAAATATGTTTAGGTTTTTTAAGGGAAAGTCTTGAGAAGGCTCAGATCTAGGATGATGGCTGAGAACCATAGCAGGAACTTCTTCCCCAACTAGAAACTGAGGAACTCCCTGAGGCCCCTCAGAAAAAAATCAGCCTTGGTTCCCTCTGAAAGTCCAAGACGGATGCCTGGAAAGCCTCTTTGGATGTGCTGCCAGCTGGATCCTCACTGGCCTCCAACACATTTGCAGCAGAGAAATCCGACATCATAGCCGGGCAAGCCTCCAGGTTCATAACAACCTCAAGAGCAACACCTGTCAGAGGCTGGACAGTGGAAGATTCTGGCTGTATGTTTTTCACCTTCTTCTTCACTAACGGCTGACCCTTGGGGCGGGAGATTTCTTCCATAATATCTTTAGTGAGTAGCCTATGACACTGGTTCTTAAGATACAAGAAAAGGAAAAAAGTCTACTGCAAAGGGTTTTCAGAACAAACACCTGACAAACAGAACAAGATGTATGGTCATGAGAAGGACCTAAGCAAAAAAGGCAATTATCATAGTGTTCTCTATGGAGAATCTGTCTCCCACACTGGCATTTACCCTTCCTGGATGACATTAAACTCAAGGAGCACAAAAACAAGACAAAACAAAATCTCCAATGGGGCACGTATCTTTCAAAAACAACAAACAGGCCTAGGAAGTCCCTGGAGAATAAAAATGCATTCAACTGGCAGAAAATGGATGCAGGTAAACTGAGTAATTGTGTAAAAGATACTTTTAGATTGGTGGCAAAGAATGAACATTACCTTTATGCCCTACATTATGGAGGGTGCATATGGTGATTTTTGACATACCTTTTAAATTCAGAAATCTTTGGAAGACTGGCTGGACATCAGGCTTCCATGGTAGGGAATCCCATATAGTTAAGAATACTGCAGCCGTGAATGTAAGGACATCTATCAGTACCATCATCTTATGTCCATAGAGAGGCAAGAAATGGTTTCTTGGCAGGTCTAGATGCATGTTGGCCTGGCCTTCATGACATAGAGACTTGGGATATACTGACTGACAGATTTACTTAGCAGAGGAAAACATCATAATGAAGAAATGATCAACAACAGACCTTATTTAACAATTACATTATTTATGATTAAATGTGATTGTGTAGAAACAGTGGGACAACCAGGCCCCAGAGTACTACTTTTAGTAACTGTCTTGTCTAACTTTAGGATCATGTCAGAAATTTCCTCAGTTGTATTAAAAAATCAATAGAGGGGGATGCCTGAGCACATGAGGAAGAAAGGAAAGATGGAATTCCCCCCCCCATAGCAAGAACAACAGTTGAGCAATAAAAGAAGATTAAAATGGATTTTTACTATTGAATAAGGTGTGCAGACAAAAGAGAGAAAAAAGGATAGAAGAGGTAAAACACAGTATCAGAGGGAAAAAACAAACAAAGGGATAACAGAAAGAAAACTGCAACAATGGTTTATAATTCTTTCTGTAATGGAAACAAGTCTGCATATGCAAGTATTCTTATCAACGTGTCTCAAACAGGTGAAGTGCTCAGTCTATAGGACTTAAGACACTTACCGGCCACTAATTACTGTAGCACAACAGTGGGGAAGGCACCAGAGCATTGGTTAAGTGACCTGCTTAGAATCATACAATAGGCAACTAAAGACTTGGGAAATCAACCCGAAAAGTACCGAATCAGGCTCATTAGCATTTCACAGGCATAGCCTTAATCCCCTGTGCTGTCAAAAGAATAGAAAACAGGTCTTCAGTGACTGTCTCTGGTTGTGTGTCATGCTCAAAGACAAACAACAATTGGTCATTAGTCCAAACCTCTACCCACTTTTTTTCTGGGAGGGAAACATTAGAAGTTACAAATATATGCACAATTTTAATTTCCCCTCTTGCGGAGTATAGAAGAACTTCAAAAGACAGCATCTACATTAAAGGGGAGGGCTTGGCTTATGATTATAGGTTTCACTTTGTTCTTGTATAGAGTAAACAAGTCACTCCTAATGATTAGACGGTACTATGTGCAGTTCAACAATACAAACACATGTTCCCTATTGCCACAAGGGATATGGTTCTGCAGTTCCATTGATGACTCCAGCAATCAGCTCTGGAATCAAAGCCAGCACGTATCCCAACACATATGTGGTAGCTGGTGTTGGAATGACTGTTTTTTCCCCCAAGAAATAAATAATCACAGTATGTATATCTTAGCTTGTGCTTTAGGCCTGGCAAGCCAGCACATAAAACTCAACTGCCAATCATTAGCGGACCGGAGTTCCGCTGTGGCGACCCCTAACCGGGAAAAGCCGAAAGACACAAACAAACAAATGTATATCTTAGCAGCAATTCCAAAGCAAAATAAAAGTAATGGAGTTAGCCGAAAGACACAAACAAACAAATGTATATCTTAGCAGCAATTCCAAACCAAAATAAAAGTAATGGAGTTAGTGACAATGACACAAAATCAAAAAGTGATATAAACAGTAACTTTACACATATGCATGCTCCTTGATTACAATTTCTGTTTTTATTTTTTCATGCAATTTCCCTTTCATTATGTCTGTTAGGAAACATAAAATATATTTGTACTACTAAAAATCTATTTTAATGCATTCATGTGTTTGTTTTGAGTGGTGCTAATTTTATTTTTTTATTTATTTCCATTTGTTTGCTGGGAAAGTCTGACTGGGCAAAATTCTCTTTTCAGCAGAGGCCCGAGGAGAAAAGCTCTACAAAAATTAACAATAGTTACATATAACAGATGTATAATATAATCAAAAGGAATTGGAAACTACTTCTGCAGTGCTCCATTTTTACAAAATTAATGTTATAAACAGAATAGTACATTTTGTCAAAAAATAGTACAGTAAGCTACATTTAGAGATGCTGGTATGGTACAGTATAGTATGATACATTTTGGTATGATATGGCATAGAATAATATGATATGGGATAGTGTAGTATGGTATACATATTAGTATAGATTGAATAGTATGGTATGCTGTGGAATGATATGTTACATGTTGGAATGATGTGGTATTGAAGGGAATGGTACTGTATGGAATATTTGCCATATTATGGATTGATTTGGTATGGTATTCTGAAATTGTAAACAATCGTATAGTAAGGAACATTTTTTTGGAATAGTAGTGTTTGGAATGGTATGGTAATGTATGGTACATATTGGGATAGTATGATATGAAAGTGAATGATACAGTACAGTACAGTGTGGCATGGAGTGGTACATTTTGAGATGACACAGTTTGGAATGGTATGGCAATTTGTAGCATTATATGATATGAATTGTTTTAGTTTGGTACAGTATAGTAACTTTAATACAGTATGTATGGAGTTGTTCAGTATGCTACATTTTCGAATAGCATGTTTTTAGAATGATATGGTACCTCCTACTGTTTTACAGAATAGTACAGTATAGGATGATATCTTATGGTTTGGAGCACTCTACTATGGCAGTGGCACAGAATCATACAATAGGCACCTAAACACTGAGGGAATCAAAATCTAATTCATAGGGGCTATAAAGTGACAAGTTGTTCATGTGTGTGGCTGTCATATTTTTGTACAGAGGGTATAATGGCTTTTCATTTCTTTCTACATTCTTTAATAACTGGAGTTAGAGCTGTAAGTCTGCAACATAGACTGGAACCATCTGGTTTCAAAAAGAAGCTTCCAAAATGAATGTCTGGCTCCATGGCACAGAGAGATGGAGCCCTTAGTGTGATTTAGGTAACTGCTGTTTAAATAGTGTCTCCAGTAGTGGAGGAGCTTGGCAGGGAAGGAGACGAGTGAAGGTGCATGGCCTGTTCACCTCTCCCAGGTGGAGGGGAGGATTGAGGGTGCTTTTGGAGCACACAGGGAAGTGTGATTTCGCCAGTGGATATCAAGGGAACCATTTCCAGTGCTTGACAGAAGGGAACAGGGCTGCATACTGGGAACATGCCTTGCAGAAGTGAGAGACAGACAGTGTGATCAGCCCATTGCAAGCTGAGCATCTCTGGGGAAATGTTAGGGTGAAAAGAAAAAAAAACTTAAACCACCTCTGATGGCTGAATGATGGTTCTCTCAGCTGACCCTCACCCTGGTGACAGGGAAAAAAATGGACCATTTGGCTAGGAGGGGGTGATGACTGACAGACAGTGGAGGAAAATTGTGCAAAAAAATTATTAATATCCTAAAGGGTATCCACAAGACTATACAGGTATTTCACGTTACAGTTTATTTCTCATTTCCTTTATAAAGTGGAGGCTAGGATGTCTCTATCACAGTACTTTAGTATTCTCATATGTAGAAAAAACAAGGAAGTGATAAACTAAGATAACAAGCAGCAGTACAGAATTAATTTGTGAGAAGTTTTAGATATTATATATCAAGCTGTCAACTTAGAATGTCTAAAATCCTTAAAATCAAACCTAAAAAGGGGTATTTTATTATAGTGCTAAAAATCATCGGATTTGCTTGTTTCCTTCTTTGCTTTTAATATAAATGCAGCACACCTCAAAACTTCACAGTAATTTTTTTCTTCAAACCCACACATCAGTGAAGTCCTTACTACTCCCACATAAGAGGTTTCACCAAAGCTCACTTTCTACACCAAAGCAAGACGTCTCATTAACTCATAGTAGGCAGCATTTCATTTTGGAGACATGAATATGAATTTATGACAGTAAGAGCCCCATCTCTCATTCAAATGGTCTGACAGCATAATTTACTAGTTAAGGTACACATAAGAACAAGCAAAATATTGCAGATCTGGGTTCAGATCTCACCACTTCCACTTTTTACTGTATTTTATCAAGTCATTTAATAATACAGGGCTGCCAAGTTCCCCAGAATAAAGATACTTGAGCCCCAGTATACTTTATCAAGTTATCAGATGTGAATAAACAATAATATCTGTAAAACAGTGCACCAGTGTAGAAGCACACCTAAGGACAAAGCTCTACACTAGAATAACAGCTGCATCTAATGGCTGGGCAGCATGAAAACCGATGTGTTATCCAAAGTTAAATAAAACAACAGGGCTTATAAAATCAGTAATTACTGTGAAATGCAACTTTGCAAATTTAGTTAATCAGAAGACAGTTCACCACTGAATTACATCAAAGAATAGTTTACTTTCACATCCAAAACCAGTAAGCCTAGTCCATAAAATAATTATTTTGAGTCTATTGACCAGACCTGATGTACTTTTGTATAGACTAGAAAAAATTAATAGTGGATCAAAAGCTGATATCATTTTATTAATCTAATATCCCATCTATTTTTTATTGAGATGATTAACTGAGTGGTAAAAAAGTACAAACAGCAGTTGTGATTACTGGTATAATAGATGTTTGATCAGCTGCTACCCATGTTGTGACTGTCAGTTGCATTTCATACATTTTTATTTAATTAAAGATGTATCTAGGCCTAGATAAAACCAAGGATGGGGAGAGGGGCAGAACACTACAATAAATGTCTCATTCATTCCTTCATTGTCTTTGAGTTGCACCACAGTTAGATCTAAAACGGTCATCATTTCACTGTTAAGTATCCTGTCTGTCATACAAAGGTCTGAAACTATTGTTTCTTGTGTTTAAAAGCATCAAACAGAAATGTACCACTTTAATAGCAGTATTTTATTATATGCTCCTTGTGTGTACCCTATCTGATGAATTAAGTTAAAATGTTTAGATCTGTACAGATGGAGGTGGCATTGACATCTGGCGTTTCATGAGCATATGTCATACTCAGTGACATTGTGTCACATGCAGTGCAGGAAAGTGTCTGTGTGTGTGTGTGTGTGTGTGTGTGTGTGTGTGTGTGTGTGTGTGTGTGTGTGTGTGTGTGTGTGTGTATATGTGTATGCCATACTCCTGAATGTGCAGCCTTTTGGATAAAGTGTTAAACCACGCCCCACCTGCCTGAATTGGTAATAGCTTTAGTGCATATAAAAGATCCCATGGCACTTACTGAAAATAGTATGGGAAGTTTTCTTGTACCTGGCTACATTTCCCCTAGTCAGTATGAATACCACCTTAGGTCTCCACTGAAAAGAGACTATTAGCCTTGTGAGACTAACTTTGTCAAGAAAATTAGAAATGAATAAATAAAATCTAATTCTTCACATTTTGTTAGTGGCATCATCTGTGTGGTAGAAAACCTTTCCTCTTGACCTCCAGCTCCATGGACAGATGCACTGGGTAACTTGATGTGACTGAAGCTATGTGCCTGCCTGTTCTTATTCGGATTCCCTTTTACATCTAATTATTACTGCATATCATTCACAGCATCCCTTAAGTCTAAAATAATAAATGGAAGGATACTAAGTAACCATGTCTCATAAAACATAGTGATATAGCTCCAGAATAGTCATGGAAATTGTAGGTAATGAAGAACAGGTGTACATGCTGTCTGAAGTGTGTTTCAAAGCTGCATAATGACTAAAATGTGTTATTTATCCTTCCATGTCATAAAAATTGTGAAGACTGAAGGTCTGACAACATATTTCTGAATTTGTAGTTAATGCATAATTTCTTCTTTCACTATCCCTTTTTTCTATTCATTCACTGATTACCTACTTCATACAGTTCAAAGTTGTGGGGAACAGGAGATTGCCCTGGCATTCAGTGGGCTGTCAGCCACAGCACCAGCCTGTTGTTTTTTTTTTCAGGGCATCTTTATTTCACACAGAGAATATTACTATGTAGTAAAACATACTGCAGGAGCAATTCTTTGCAAATCCTCTTTTATACACTAAATACAACAACAGATTGAATGCCTTCTTTAATTCTATTATCAGCTCATTAACTGTTATTTTTATTACAGTTCACTTATTGCATAATGCATTGCCTGTTCCTGTCTTGACGGATCCAATGACAGTGTTCATTCAACACTGTTTTTCACATTCCTTTCTCAACTTCTGTCAAACCAGATAGACAGATGAAAAATATCTTAGAATGTAACTTCATAGTCCCTATATATCTATGTTTTTCAGTCTGAGACATGGCAGTCTGTAATAAAGAGGAGGAACAGAATCTGAACTGCCTTTTACAGTATCCTAACTGCCTTTTACAGTATCCTAACTGCCTTTTATTTTGAATCATCATTCCTGTGTTCAATTTTGAATAGTGGTCATCTCTGGTGCATATTTTCTGTAGAATCTACCTGAAAATGACTTCTACCATGACAGGTAAAGCACCAGATGTTCTACAGTGGTTGCACACAGGGCCCTAATATAGGGACCCAACCTGAGCACAAAAATATCTACACAAATGTATTTACAAATCTATCTTTATCAAATCAGACTCTACGAAACAAGACATATTTCCCCCTTGTCTGAGCTCACCAGGAAAACATAAGTGGAGACTCTAGCCATACTCTGAAACATTGATTGATTCATTCATTCATTTGCACTTTTTTGGCCAGGTAATTCCCATTAGGCCAGTGGCCTCTTTTCATGAGAGACATGAAGTGGAATTCATACTGATTTATTCATTCAGTCCTTTACCCAATTAATCCATTTCGAGTTTGATGGGTACAGTGCCTTTTTCTGCGCTCAGTGAGTGCAAGGATTGGACTCTTTTTTTATAGCAGTCAGCTTAATCAAAGCCCAGATATGTATTTGCTTGAAGGGGAGGCATCAAACAGTGTACAAACAGCTACCTTTCCTCAGCAGATCCACACAGAACCAAACAACTGTGGTTTACAAAGTACAATAATATTTGATAACTAGGTAGGTGGAATGGTTCTTTGACCATTTTCAGACATAATCTGGACATTAGTGGAGAATTCATTTATGCACTTTGAATGCTAAGCATTCCAAAGCTAGTTGCTGTCTACATATTAGAAATCTAGTGAGAATGTATTAAGGAGTTACTTCAACAAAATGCATACAGAAACTACTTGTCAATATCTGCAATGTAATGTGCTAGAAAACTCAGGTGCTGTTTTAGTTTGTAAAGGAGATGGTTCCAAATGACAGGTACATGTTTAAAAACATAGTTTTCCTCCTATTTCTTTAGTAGGGTGGTCATTCAAGGTTTAGCTTACTGATGCTGAGACCTTATGTTATAGGGAGAGACGTGTTTGTAATTTGGAATGTAATGATGGGTGGTAGTGGTTGTTTATTAGTTTTAAAGAAAAAGTTTAGAGAGGAGTAACTTGGCTAAAAGGCTACCAGTGAGTGCCAACCCTGTCTTTATAGAAGTGCAGTTGTGCTCAGACTGAGGACAATGGTAGATAAGAAGATGCTATTAATTTGTGTCAGGATAATGAAAGTAGTTACGGCTGAATGTTTAGCTGCAATGGGAGTACATATTCAAGACACCATCATCAAGCCAGAGGAGAAGTATACCAACTGTATGGCATGATGTAGAGTAGAGGTGCTTAGAATTGGTGTAGCTTGCCTTAAGCTGCTAGTTGGCAATTTTCTCAACATGATTTTATTTTTTTAGGTTCCAATCAACTCTACTAACATCTGCTCATTCTCCTAGCAGCCCATTTGTTCCTCTCTCCTCTTATTATCTGAAGATGAAGTGCATTTGAATCATCTGTAGCTCTGTGGATGGGTTCTCCCTCTCTTGGCAGAAAGTAGCTTTATGATCTATTACCCTAAGGCATGCAACACTTCCGTTTCTTGTGCAGCTAGATGTATGCCTGAATCCTGATGTTAATTCTTCATTCTGGACTGATGTTCCACTACAATGTCAGTATTGGAATAATTAATCTAACTACCTAGGATGGGAATATAACTCAAAGCCTTATGCACCAAAGGTCAGAGTGCTATCTGTTGAGCGACTCAGACTGATATCCCTGGTATTACTATCTGTGATGTCTACTCACTCATGTGCCACAGCTAGTTACAGTTTCTAGCTTCTTTGTATTCTCATTAACTGTTTGCTTCTCTTTGATTGGCTGGTCTTTTTTTCATGGGCTTTATAAATTTATTGTTTCTTACAGTGATTTAGTAACATTGAAGGCTTCTAGCCAAAGTGATGATTCCTTTTTGTGCGGACAGAAAAGTATTATCTTCAATGAAACTCCTTTGACTTCCACTGATTTATTTTTTATTTTTTTAACTTCAACAACAGGGACCTTGATCTGTTTTGTGAAGCTTATTTTCCATTTAGGTCTTTCAGATTCTTTAAAGTTGCATAAGTGAATTATTATTGAAGGTATCTAAGGGACTTTAAAAGGTGAGATACCTTTGGATTGCTTGTTTGCTATTTGGTATATTTGGGAGCACAATTGTGGGAGAAAACCTTTGCTGGCAATTACTTATACATTGCTTACTTGCTGTTTGGTATATTTGAGAACACAGAAATGGGAGAAAACTTTGTTGGCAATTATTTATCATAAGGTTAAGTAAAGAACTATATTTATTGTGAGGTTTAGGTCTGGTGGGAGAATTAACTAATTGTGTTATGTTTAAGTTTGAGAAGAGATGTGTGGCTCAAATTCTTTTTAGTCCTAAAAGATCAATATTGAATTTATAGAGGATAACAAGGACTGTACCTTTTTAGGAATGCCCCACAGAGTGTGCTATAATAGTATAAGGTTGGGGTGGGATATACAATACTGCTATGACTTTTTGGGCTTTTAAACAAATGGTGACATCTGATAGCACCTAAGAACATCCAGTCAAGGCTATCTTCTTTTCAGTGTGAATTCTGAACACTGAGTATATGCTTACTACTTTATTTTTTAACTAACATAGTATTTCTGCCAATTTTTATACTATGTCTGTCTTTAGGAAAAGGATAACATCTTGACTAATAAAAGTTGAGGAACAACTGGTATCTTTTAACCATGTTTCAGATATAGCAAGAATGCATAAGTTATGGTCAAGAATCATAGCATATTTTGAAATTTTTAAAGGTTTTTATCAGTGGGAAAGTTATTTTGGCTAGAACTGATAAAAGATATTGAGATTGGTATGGGGTTTTGAATTGCTGAGGACACATCAAATGCTATTTGGTATGACTATGAGGGTGCTGGCCAGCTGGAATGGGCCAGGGTTAGGGGATATATCGCCTGAAATAGAAAGTTTGATTTTAGAAATATATCACAGAAGTAGCTATTGCCAAATCCATTTTGGGAGGTGTTTGAAAGAAAAGAAGCTTATTTTCAGTAGGATCAGAAGTGGTCTTTTTGAAAGGAGGTATCCATTGGATAATATTAAGGTTGCAAAGGTGTATGGCTGTATATTGTGATGAAAAATTGAAACCTTTTATGAAGCAAGTGATTTTTTGTGGAGGTTATTGTTGAATAAGTTACCTGTTAAAATTAATATCTTTAGGGTGCAGCTGTATTGCTTGTTTACTGAAGTGTACCAACTGCCTGACAGATAAAATGGGGCAAAGAGAGTTCCCCAGTAGGAGAAAAGTTAAGAGAGGAATGGTTATACTAGGCTGTGGAGAGTACATTTCATTTAGTAGTGTAAAGGTATATGTTTACCAGAGGAAGATATTAAGTGACTGACATTATAAAAAATGGAAGTAGATGAGTGGTTACAGAGGATGTAAATGTAGCACCATGTTTGGAAGGATTGGGGGCGGCACTGAGGTGTAAAGTAAATGCTGTGGGAGGTGGGTGGAGGTTAAAGTGAAGCTGAGCATAGTGAGTTGAGTATAGCATGGATAACCTAGTGTGAGATCATTAAGAAGTCAAAAAAATTATCACTTGCTCTTCAGGCTAGTAACTGCTGGTGACCTGGTTGTTCAGAGTCAGAACAGTTAGGGAAGGTTAATCTGCCAGCAATGTAAGGAAGACGGACAGTCCAGAAAGGAATAGGTCAAAACTAGGTAAAGAGAGCCAGAACTAGCAGGAATAAAAGCCTAAACGTTTTGGGCAATATCAAGAAGGTTCAAGTGGCAAGATGGATTATAAAGAATGCTGGTCTCACAGACTGGACCCCTAACCACTTTCAAGTGGTATTTGGATACAGGTAATATTTTTTTTCCTGAGACAGAAATGCATTTGTAGGCAGAGATCATTTCTTATGTGACAGAGCTGGAAGTTATAGAAACATTTTTTTTTACACTGTCTTGGCAGCTGGAATGCTGGGATCACTTGCCCAAATCTTGACGTCTTGTTCCAGTGGAGGAAAGGTGGATGTAGGGAAAGTCAACACTAGCAATAGCATAACAGGAGTGTCTAAGTGGGGCCTACTGGAAGACAAGGGCTACTAGACTACTAGAAGACTACTAGAAGACTTCTAAGACTAGAAGAATAAGGGAGCCTGGATATTGAACCCAGAAAGATTTGATGGGAGTGGGCAAAAAGGTCTGAATGAGGAGAGGGAGTATAAAGAAGTTCATAGGGAGAAGGGAACCACCTCAGGAGTTCTCACAACCAGAATTCTTAATCACTTTCAATAGGTAGTTAGACAATGTCAATATGTTATTTTTCGACCTGAGCCAAAAAATATTTATGCACAGACTAAATTCCTTGCTTGGCAGACCCAGAAGTTATAAACAAGAATCTCTTTTTAAGGTATTCTTGCACTTTAAAATACCAATAGTTTCATGGTGGAATAACTTGCCCTAATCTTGAGCACTTTTGTGGATGTGTGTGGTGGGTTAATACCAATGGCTGGACTCTTCTCTGGAAGAAGTTATCAAGACCCCCTTTTTAAGTGTACTTGAAGCTTAATTAAGGGCAATTGCATGGATGTAATCACTTGCCATAATACTGAGCTTTTGTGCAGGGGATACAGTTTTGAATGGCAGCACATAGTTCTGCCCCCAGGTGGCCAAGCCAGGATCCTAGATGGAAAAGGTAGAAAGAGGCAAGGTAGAAAGCAACAACCAGAGTGACAGAACAAATCTGTACATTACACATATAAAGAAATGTTTAGTCACGATGGTCCCTTAGACTATTTGCAAAGTTACCAGGGATGCTCAATTAGTTACCAAAAATGGCATTCCATCTTCATGAGCTGATATTCCAGAATTTATACCTGTAATTGCTAGTGTAAATTCATTACCATTTTAGTGCACTTATAGAGATACACAATTAAAAAAGAAATGTAAGTTATATGAGTGAGTGTCTACACTAAAATGTCAGATTCCATGAACCTCTCAAATTTTATTATTCAAACAGTTATAATTCTGGAATTTTAATGTCTTTTCCAACAAAAAAAATGAAACACTGATCTTGTTTATGCTATTATTCTATACATTTCTGTGTAGGGCATGAAGATTGTTTGGAAAACATAAATATATGAAATGGTACAACATTCTCAGAGACTGTTTTCTGGGTACTCAAGAGAAGAGACATACTTAATTGACATTGATGCCCTTGTTCCAGTTTACTTAAAAGGATGCCCTCGTTTCATGTTTACATATGCATAGCCATAAATAATCAGTGTGGTAATAAATCTGAGGGTTGCAGGGTAGCAGCTAAAGGCCATGGCCATTGTACAGTACCTCAAGAGGTACCAGCAATGCACAAGTAATGCATACATCATTCGCTACTAACAATAATGCAGGGAAAGCGCTCTACTCCCACACTGTTGCCAGAAATTGGAACTCTCTTCCCCTATCCGTGTCCACTGCCCCCTCCACATCCATATTCAAAAACTCCCTCAAATCGCATCTTCTTAGTACCTGGTTATGCCCTTGTATCACATAACCCTACCCACACTGCTACTAACTCCCCAAACTCATCTCTGATCACATGCTGGATCTCTGATCTCCTGTAGGCTTGGTCATCTGAAAGGGTACTTTTAACTGTAGAATCTTACTTGATATATTTTCTTCTCTTACCAATGTATAACTGACATTGTCTTTTTACCTATGTTCTATATCTTCTTTTACCTGGAGTGTTTTTATTCATTTCTTGTTATATTACTATGCTCAGCATACATGATGTAACCTGTTTTGTGTATCATGCTGGATGTACTGTATTTATATAACTTGATGGCAGAGCTTTTCTCCCCAGGCCTCTGCTGAAAATGGACCTGGTCCAGTCAGAATTTCCCAGTTAACAAATGGAAAATAAATAAATAATAAAATATGTATGGAATTTTGAATAGGCAGCACATTAACTGGTAGTGTGACGTAAACAAGACAGTCATTAGTTTCAGAATAATAGGACCTTTGCAGTACAGGTGCCATGAGTTGCACAAGAGAGGTGCACTACAGTGACTAGGGTACATGCGCTCTTATTTTGTGGTGATGTGGTATCCTACACAGGAAGAGAAGGTAATGAGGAGGTGCTTAACTCAGTCACTCCAATGGATCCCAGGAAGTTTGCACTGTAACTTCCAATGGGTGGAGTCTAAACCTTTTGACAGAATCAAATTATGTGCTCACATTTCAAACAAATGTTTACATCTCTGGGATTATAGGAGTTACTAAAGAAGTGTAAATGTCAAACTCTTCAGCAGAAACTCTTTTTACAGTGATAGTATTCTTTAGGTTCTAGGTCTTAAACCAAATTTTATAAGTCATAGTAAACACAGTCCCCCGGATTTACTAATCTTCCATGCAGGACTAGTATAGCTCTGCATGGAAGCAGCCGTTTAGGAGGAGGATGGCAGCGCGCTATGCATAATAATGAAGGCATGCTGCCTGAACTCCTAATCCTACATGGAGTGTGCAGGAGTGCAGGGGTCGTGTCTGAGAGCAGAGCTCTCACAATAAACACACCCCTGCAAAGTAGAACAGCAGGAAGTGTAAATAAATGAGCGAGACCACTCATAGGTATCTGCATATCCCCACCAACAGTCCCCCATGTGTACAACAGCAACAGGACATAAAAATAAAAAGAAGAAACCCCTTTATTTTTTTTTAAAACTCCGAGTACAGCTAATTGTAGGTGTGCCTATCGCTAAGCTACGGTTAAAGCAGCTTAAAAGGCTGAAGAGGATAACAAGGAACATATATGCAAATGAAGCAGCGCAGCAATAGTGTAGTGGTTAGAGCATCCACCTAACAGCAGGCATTCCCAGTTCAAGTCCCACTGCAGCACATACCATTTTCCATGTGACATCTGTATATGAACATTTCTTTAAATTTTTGTGCTGTATAACCTACTAAATAACATTTAAATGTGAACTGGAGTACTGCATTAAATGCACATGTGAAGTGTCAACGTCATAATGAATAAGGCACTAGTAAGCAGGTTTAAGCACAAATAAGCAGTAGTAAGCATATATAAGCACTAGTAAGCATGTTTAAGTGTTTAAGTGCATTTGCATGGGGATTAGCAGTGCCTACACAGATTAAGCAAAGCAGAAGCTAACTGAATGTAAGAAACTGTAACCGGAAGTTAGCATTGCTTAGCTCCGTGCAAACCCGCGCACACCAGCTTACAACTACTTTAAAGTGCCTTAATCACTCTGTACCCAATGACCGTGTTCTGCCCAGCAACAACATAAACAGCTTCTGCAAGGCTCGAACTCAGGACCTTGTACACCACAGTCACAGTAATTAACCACTAAACCATCATAGTAATACATATAAATGAGGTATCAGCAAACTGATCCTCACCACAGGAAAATCAAATCAAATATGTGAACTGAATCTATGTACAGTGTGATGTTGTATAACCTGCCACAGATGTGAACTGGAGTACTGCAGTAAGCATAGATTTGAGGTGTTATTGTAATAAAGTGTAGAAGTCCCCAGGTCCCCATACAGTGTATGTACACATGAATCACGGATACCAGACACATATGTAACCTATAATGAATAATAAATCACTGCCAAAATGCAAATATAGTGCTAATTAACTATTACGCAATGCTAACCTCAGCACAGCTCAACTTAGTAAGTATAAGCAATGTGTAGGGGAGCCAATTCAATCTGCCTAGTGGTATACCTCTTTAAGCAGTGCCAACTTTAGCAGGTGTCCCATAGCTTAGCCTTTTCAAAACCGGCCAATCATGGAAACGTGCGGGAAATCGGCCCTACTTAAACCTAAGAGGTGGGAATACAGCTCATAATTGGGTGTAGATTCCCCTTGCAGGCACTTTGGCAGTAAGGGGAGCAGGAGTGCACTTCCGGGCACAGCACTGGTGCAGCCAGGAGTCCAAGGTGATGGCTGGACTCCTAGTTAAAGACCATGCACAGAGACTTCTTCAGGGCCAGTACCAGAGCTCCCAATATAAGGCAGAGGCCTGGGACTGTCTCGCCCGTGACCTCACCAGTGCCACTGGCATACCTCGAACTGGTGAGTAGGTCAGGCACAACTATGCCGACCTAAAGCAGCAGAAGGGGGACCTCTTAGAGGAGTGGCTCCAAGAGGCTAGAGCATCAGGGGATGTCCCAGCCATGTGTAAGTATCAGTCCACGACCTGTTTAATAATTGCCAGCTCAGGTATATCATGGATAGGTATGGCTAAATATTCCTCTTATGTCCCCCACAGCTGCAATGGAGTGGGCCGCGAACCAGGAGGCCCACATCAGCCACCTGGTGCGGTTGTGATGCGAGGCAGGTCAGTAATACTCATGCTTTTATTGTCATAGGAAATAAAAATAAAAGTAATAGTAAAGTAATTGCTAGTATAAAACCTGTATTGTTTAAGGCAAGTACTGCATACACTAGAGAATATGGCAAGAAGAGTCTCATATTGTTAGAATGGCAATAAAAGTGTAATACCCTGACAAAACAGGACCAACAGCTGGACTATATATCTATATTCTGGTATCGTATGGTAATGTAGATTTGCAATCATGTAATAGTACTGTTGTATTAAACACTGTTACCCACACCATGGACCATAAATCGAATGTGTAGGAATGCCTCTATATGACAGGTGTAATCCCCAGAGACCATTTAGTATGACTGAGAGACACACAGACAGTAAACAGGAAAAATGCAGACAACAAAAACCAAATAGCACATGTAACTGAGATGTGAAGTGTTGTTTTTTTAGCACACACAGCCACGGTTCGAATCCTGCCAGTGGTTGTAGTCTGTATACTGAATCATACCCCACAACTGTACAGATATGTCCAGAATGTCTATTAAAGTGGCCCATATCTATTGCCTATCAACCTGTCCACCTGGGAAATCAGTGGAATGATCCCAGACATATCGGCAGCAAACAGGAAATACAACTGCTTGATGCACATCTATGACAATCATCTGGCGCACTAGCAACTCTCCAGTACCTTATGTGACTAAGAAGCCACGTATGTCCCATTTACACCCCAACTTGTTAAGCTGTGGTTAGAGTGTGTACAGTAACAGAGTGAGTAGTATGTGCAGATTTCTAATGTGCAATCTGGAACTTTGTGTGGCAACAGTCAGGTAGTGCTAACAAACATTGCTCCCACAGGTACGTTGGATATGAAAAATGTGCTGATAAATACAGACCAATATAACCTGTACTGGTACTGTCCACCCTGGTATTGTAGGGGATTGTGAGTGTTGCAGTTTCTCTGAATAAGAAAGTATCACTGGTCACTGTCACCCACACTGTGCTGCATAATATAAATGTGTAGGAAAACATGTATATGTGTGTGTCAGGTCGCTAAAGATGGAAGAGGGCAATATTCTTGATATGTCCAGGCACACCAGCATGTGTTTAACACATGGCCAGAGTCTGTGCAGAAAGAGTTGGATAGAATAGTGCAAAACATCAACCTGGAATCTGGGCGTATGTGTACAGTCAGTGTTAACAAACATTCCCTCCATAGGTATACCAGGTAAGAGGTGTATACTGCAGGTAAAACTGGTTCATGTGTAATGATATTGACAGCCATATCAGTGTCCAGTATAGGTCTATAGGGTAGTGTATTAAGACTTGTAAGGTACAGACAACAGCACTGACTAGGAAAGTAATGTTGAGTACAAGAATATACTACTTGTTAATTGACATCTTTCTCTCCCCCCCACCTTATCTCCAACAATAAACATACCCACCCCAACTGGTATGTACTGACTCTGATAATGGCCAATCATTTGATAAATATTCTAATGGTTCCCATGCATGTGCCATATTGAATTATTCCAACATTGTTGGCATGGTGCCATCGATGTACTTGCATGCTGTTCTTATTACCACTGTGGTCCCATATATGCATGTGTTCTGTTTGCTATGCAATGGTTCCGTATCCTAACCCTGGAATGTATTGACTATTACTAACCCATATATGATGTTGAAATCTACACACTATAGCACACTTGGGAAGGCTGGTCCCAGCGGACCCACCTGTCCCACCTCAGCTGGCCGAGGCACCAGGTACCAGCATGTCTGGGACCCAACCCTGCACCTTCCTCTCTGTTGGTCCTGCACTACCTTCGGGTGGAACCACCACAGGGGATGGGGCTTACACCCCCGCAAGTGGGCATGGACAGGCATCTGTCACATATCACCAGGTTGGGGTTGTGGTGCATAGAGCAATCAACGAGTGATTTGGTGATCTTCTATGCCAGCTTGAGGGCCACATGTCACAATTAGAGAGTCAGCCTGGCTCTGAGGCTCGGTCCCCAGCACAGCTACTGTCAGGGCTGTGAAGGTGCAGTTGTGACTGCCCATGGGTGGGGACCTCAGTCCCACTGTTACCACTAGGGGGTGTGTGGGCTTCCGATATCCCAGCACCCCTCCCCATCAAGGTGTTTACCCCCCAAATGTGTCATATACTGCCCCTGTATGCATCTTGTGTGTCTTGTCTTTTAACCTACCTAACCTAACTCCCCAAATATACCTACTACCCCTCCCCAACATTCCACTCTCACCTGAAAAAAAAAGGGCAATCTGTTCTCACAAAAATATATCACCACATACATAGCTGTCCATTTTGCACATGTCTCCACTGGACACATGTAATCTGGCCTAATTGGCATCACAACAAATTTATGTTGTCCTCACCCCTGTCCCAGGGGTTTGAGGGTCCAAATCTACCTCCAAATTCAGTGTATATGCACAGCTGTTGCTGTAGAAGAAATGGGCAGCTATGGACCTTTCCTACACCCTTCCTACACGTACCTAGCTATTTTCCCTACTGTCTTACCCTCTTTGTGCCCCTTTTTCACCACTTTCCTATCAACCCTTTTTTCTTTTCTTTTAAAGAAATTAGCATGGGGAGTAATTGGCAGTACGCACTTTTAAGCAGCAGTAAGCGGGTTTAAGCTTGTTTGCACAGAGGTAAGCAATGCCTACACAGGTTAAGCAATATAGCAGCTTATTGAGTGTAGGACACTGTAACTGGAAGTTATCAGTGCTTAGCTCCGCACAAACCCACGCAAACCAGCTTACAATTGCTTTAAAGTGCCTTAATCACTCAGTATCCAACCGGCGGTGTTATGCCAAGCAAAAAAAAAAAAAAAAACAGCCTCTGCAAGGCTCGAATGCAGGACCCTGCACACCATACACAAAGTGATTTACCACTAAACCATGGCAGATATTCATAACTCTGATATTTTCACAAACATATCATCCAGCACAATCAGTCAACAGTACAGGAAATGTAGTAATAACATACCACACAACCTGTTAATGCAAGAAGTCTGGACAGAGTGTGCAAACATGTGGGTACACATAGGGATATATGTCAAATACTGCTGTAATACACTTAAAACGTTGCTAGTTACACAGTTATATCTATTAGAACACATATGTAGAAGGACATGAAGTCTGAAAAACAAAAGTGTCAGCACTAGTTACTGACTTCAATGCTGCAATCATCCATGCAAATTGCCAAGAGAATGAGGTACAGGCCAAAAATATGAGCCGAACACGCATGGCCATATGGACAGATATATAGCGGTAAATGTAGACAGATAGACAGCTATATGTATATATATATAGATATATACATATATATATATATATATATATATATATATATATATATATATATATATATATATATAAAACTCACAAATCATCACATAAGATAAATTGTATATAGATAGATAAATATGTTCATATGTATGTATGTGTGTAGATATATATATATATATATATATATATATATATATATATATATATGGGGGTTTTACATATATAATTATGTAGATATACACAAACACACACACACACACACACACACACACACACACACACACACACACACACACACACACACACATACACACACACGTCTAGATGTTAAAGTACATTTTCTGTACTGTTGCATGACAGGACTGGATGATATGTTTCTGGAAACATGGATTTTTTTTTGTAGCTGTCATGACTTAGTGGTAAGTCACCCTGTCTAGGGTGTGCAGGGTCCCTGGTTTGAGCCTTCCAAGAGCTGTTTATTTTGTTGCTGGGCAGAACATGGCTCATTGGATACATAATGATTAAGTTACTTTAAAGCAGTTGTAAGCGGGTTTGTACAGGTTTCCTTGAAGCTAAGCACTGCTAACCTCTGGTTACAATGTCTTACACTCAATTAGCTTCTAAATTGCTTAACCTGTGTAAGCAGTGCTTAGCTCTGCGCAAACTCACGCAAACCTGCTTACAACTGCTTTAAAGTGCCTTAATCCCTCTGTATCCAATGGGCCGTGTTCTGCCCAGCAACAAAATAAACAGCTCTTGGAAGGCTCAAACCAAGGACCATGCACAACCTAGACAGGGTGATTTACCACTAAGCCATAACAGATACAAAGAAATGCCATGTTTCCAGAAACATATCATCCAGTCCTGTCATGCAACAGTATAGAGAATGTATACCAACACCTAGATGTCTGTGTGTGTAACTATATTAATATCTAAACAGATACAACATATATATATATATATATATATATATATATATATATATATATTGCTAACACTATATAAATATATATCAATATATATGCACATATATACATGCATATGCCTAAACTGACACATATATGTGTCTACACCTATATGTCTACATATACACAGCATGTTACATATATCTATGTAGGTATATACGGACATAGTTATATATATGTTAGCAGATATATATACATCTATATAGTTATATATGGCCATACATCTGTAGATAGCAATGGCAGATTAACAAATGCACATATGTCCACATGCACCATTAATGGGGTTGATAGGCCCCACACATTATAAGTCTCATACGAATAGGCATCTCTCCCAGAGCCAAACAAGTGCATCCTGCAATACACTACCAAGTACAGTCTGCCACCCATAGGAAATGTTATATGTAGAAGCCATCAACATCCCCTGGGTACAGATACACAGACACAGATATGCAGATACATATATCTATCTATCTATCTATATATATATATATATATATATATATATATATATATATATATATATATATATATATATACACACACACACACACATGTGACTACACATACACATACAGATATATGTGCAGTAAGATACATATGTAGAAGGTGCACACAATATGGAACAGCCACTATGCCTACAGTTAACACCTGAATAACAGGACACTGTATGGGCCACCCATACAAATGTCAATCATTGCCTGCAATATATACTCATAGAGAGGTCATAGGAAAGACACCACACACAGGTTTGCAGAAATGGGAAACCTTTAATTGTGTACTATTACAGTTCTATATGCCATGTCATATAGCTGTTCAGACACTGACAACCATATAAACAGAGTACTGCAACTGTGAAACAGTTACACTAATACAGTAGTCCGGAAAGGTTCACAACTATTGATGTCCAGGCCTAGCCCTTCAAATTGTACAATAGTGAAGACAGACTGGGCCACAGGATACCAAACAATCAACAATATGGACTGCAGGTGCATAGTTCAGCAGCCTCTATCTACACTCTGTACAAATTCAGTAGGTGGTAAAGCCATTATGTGATCAAATGGGTTGTCACTGTTACATAACAAGGCATAACTGACACCATCATGAGCACACCGACAAACAGAACAGTCTGTATGACAGGAGACAGTAGGCTTGCAGTACCCCAGTTCATGTAAGTAATGTAAATATAGGTGAAGTATATGGTACTGTACATCCAGATACCTTGTGGCAGCTCACCCCTGACACCCCCACATTTTGTAACAGCCTAGGTCATTTATGGTGCTCCCCACCTAGACTCAATAAGACAGGGCCATATACCACTGTTACATACACTGGCCTCTGGAGTGCATAATGGCACACATGTATTATGTAGGTGATGCCCACACATATATGGCCCCAGCCCCACTGTACGTGTGGGGGATACAACAGTAGTGGACCAATGGCAGCAATGGCAGTGTGATACTCACAGCCCACTACAGAACAACCCCCAACAGCATGACATATGTGCAAAGCTTGGTATGTAGATGGAGGACAGAGGCCGGAACACAGGCATATATGTGGAACACTATTGCCATACACTAAGCAAGTTGCTGGTGTTACAGGATAGTCTGCAACATACCCTTAGTCAGGGAATTGAGGTTAGAAACAGAAATGGATGTAGCCATGTACTGATAGCACTCAACACACACACACTGCCAGTGTAATATCTGCCACAGGACCTGTGTGGTGGACGGACAACACATGATAGGCATACCTCTGTCCAGCAAGAGGATAGGCCCACAGTAGAGAGCTATGCAGACAGACTGCATTCCAAGGTAAACTAGTATGTACACACAGACACACACACACCCTGTAACACCAGTACTATACAAAGCATAACACAGCTCTACTCACAGTCTGTCTGTAATTCCTGATCCTCCTACAAATATGTGGCCATCCTGAGTGTGCATGTTCTCCTGGAAGAGGTATTGCTACCTGCTGTCTGTAACACTGATGACCACACACAGGAAGGATGTCCATCACATAGGAAATGTAAAGGGACCACGCCCACATGCTGTAGGGATTTACAGTGGGTGGTTGCCATGACAGTGGTAATTGGAAGTAGTACACATGTGTAATCATATATATATATATATATATATGGCTATCTGAATAAGTATATGTACATATATTTCCACCATATGTCCTGGACATGGAGTGTAGCCCTAACCCAGCCCCTATAGTCCCACAGTCGTAGTGCAAGAGTATGTCAGGTATTTATAGCAGGTATATTAGTAGACTACTGCTACTGCCAGTGGGATTGTCTTCACAGACATGGTGCGTGTGGGGGGTCACATCTGCATATAACATGTGTGTCATTGGCTACTGACAGACATCCTAAGGAAATCATTGTAAAGTACTGCCGTTAGCATGTAATGTCCCTGTGGAGTGCAGCAGAGATATTGGCCAATATATGTGGAACTTTGGACACACCCTGTACAGTCCAGAGGTATACACATAATCTTTTAGTGCACAACATGTGTACCAGGCCTGACAATATGGATGTAGACAGCCATGTAGATGGGTATAACACATAAGAACTGGTATACATTTGCCACCATAGGTTTTGCATTCACACACTCCTGTCTGGCCTGACACATAATGACTGCTGGTACAGGGGTGCCATGGACACATACTACCCACTAGATATTGACATACATCTGTACAGCATCCCACTGCTCTGTCTGACATACATGACTTTTAAGGGAGGCCCGGCAGCAGTACATCTGGCAAGTATCTGCACGTGACATCTCACTGGGTAAGTACACTAAGCTGATAGGCATGTAACAATGCACTGTGCAGGCTACAGACAGACTGGCTCAACACTGCCCTACATCTCTTGTGGGGGAATGTACATGTACCTGCATATATAGCAGGCTCAACAGGCATGTCACAGCACAGGGTAAGATACACCTGTGTGAAAGTGCATAACCACAACCAATGTGAACACAGCCACAGCCACAGCCACATATGGTAAGCTAGTATAATATTACAGTATATGGACTATCTGTTCTACACCATCCTCATATGTGCCACTCACAGAATGACCCTACATATACCAGGCTGCTACACAGTTTGGTCTGATAGATGTCTGTGGTATGGGACATGTGTGTATATGGCCCTAAAAACAAGTTTGCCAAAATGGTACCATACAGTGGGGCAGCATGTAACATCAGATAGAAGGGGAACTAGAACAATGACATCTGCCACAGTCTGTACACAGGCTAAAGTACATATTAACAATACACACACTGCCAACATTCACCATCACTACACAGACCTCAGTACTGTACAAACATCCACAGAATGTCCAGGTTAATTCAAGAAATATAACCCCTACTGTACATAACATGTGCAGCAATCTTATATATCACTGACTTGTTATCAGATATGATGACACTATTTATGGTGTACAGCACATATGCACCACTTCATGCATGTACAAAGGTTGACAGAGGTGTGGCTGACAGCACATACACAGGGCCAATATAGACATGTTGCTGTGATAACCTCATACATTTTTCATTGTAATGGGGTTTGTTGCAACATATGTCCTATGAGGGATATGAAGTCAGTAACTGTCACGGCCTTCACCACCTACAGACTGCAATCCTAACACTATCTTCTGCATTCCACAGACAGATGCTCCGTGGCTAACACATGAAACCAAAGGCACAACACTGCCCAGTCTGAAGATGACCCTGCAGATGGGGATTCCTCATATACATGGAACTGGCATGGCAGGTATTGCGATATGTACGACAGCCATATCCAGACAAACACTGTTAAACCAACATTACTCCAAATGCAGTATAGCAGCACTTACAGTCTGTAGTCAGGTCAGGCACATCCCTCTCCTGTTTGTTGCCCTATTTCCACAGTATATGTTGTTAGAGGTAAATCTCCAATCCATCGGAGATGCTACTTGCCAAACAACAAATCTAGTTCCTACGCACAGTGAATGAAAAGGGCCAACACCACCATGATGTTCCTAGATACTGGAGTGTGTTTCCATGCAATTGGCTATGGGAATGTTACCACAGCAGTTCCACATGCAATCCGCTAGGGGAGGGCTGCAATTCGTGCAGAGGCCATCAGCTGATCATGAGCATCACTTAAAATACACATGCTGCTGTCTAAGCAAAGCAGGTGTGGGTCTCCACATCCACAAGAGAGGGAGTGGGAGAGGCAGACAGAGGCAAATACATGTCAGGGAGGGGTGATAGAGTAAAACTGAAGCATGTCTGTGTCACACACCTATCAGCACAGGATATCAAACCCCCAGCAACTATATAGTGCTATCACAGTTCAATGCAGTTACTGGATGCACCACATGGGTTACCTGCTGTGGAGCACTAAGAACATATATGTGATGGTGAGTGACATCTTTAACAGGGATATGGTAGATATACGGTAGGTGACGAACACGTGCCTGTCCGCATGAACAGGTGCCAGTGTCAACACAGCCACACTCTCACAGGGATGCACACACACTGACACACTTAGCAGGGCCAGAAGTACAACTCATCACTAGTGGGGTTTCCACAACACATCAATGTGCAGGTATCCCATGCACCACACGGGGTCATACGAAGGTCATATGGGCAAAGATTATGAGGAGGTGTCAGACATCAGACAGCATGCTTCAGTATGCCCAGGGGGGGGTTGTAGTGAGTGTGGATGTGGACATGCACACCATACAACACCCACACGAACACACTGGGTGCCAATACTTACATGCATGGGTGCATGTCTGCACGGGTGTGTGGTGGTCAACTGTGTCAGCAGGCTATACAAGGGTAGGTGTTTGGTATACCTTGGCATCAGGCCACATAACAATGGTCTGCATTGTGGTTCAGGGCTGTCGTTTCTGAATTTGCCCACAAAGGTGGGTATTGTATCCCCCATCCAGTCACCTGGGTGACTATTGTGTGTGGCCAATGCTGTGTACCCCCTGCCATGTATGTGTTCCTTACTCCATTACATGGATGGTGTCTAGGATGTGCACACCTCCCACATGCATGTACAGTGACATATGGAACTGCACCTGCAGTGTCTGGCCCATGTTGTGAACAGAGATTATCATCAGCTATGCCAGTCTTGCCCACCTGTGGCAGGTACTGGTAATGGGCAGCAGGTTTACCCTGCACCTACATTGATAGCATGCTAACAGCATTCCCTGGTGTCAGTGGCATCTGTCCATAAAAGGCATGTTGTCAGGCATGGTATGTCCACTGTGGGTCACATGTGAAGGCACCACAGGTGGTGCAGGTGTCCATTGGGGAACATGGAGGAGGTGCACTGTCTGCATATACGTGCATATTGGAGAGATGGGCAGGGTGACATGCCCTCTGTAGCTCATTGCTGTCACTCCATAGTTACTATCAGTGACCAATATGCAGTGTATTACCCACATATTGGCTGTTGCCTAGGCATCTGCGTGTATGAACTTCACGAACCAACTCTTCCTGCGCGTGGGTAATGCACGGCCCCCAATAACAGCATTACAACAAAAAACAAGATCGGAGCCAGCAAGTGTAGATCCAAAAAACTGTATTAATTTAAAGCATCAAGCAGAAAAAACACATACCGGTTTCGGCTGGTAAATTACACAGCCTTCATCAGTGTATCAAACTCCAAGTATTTTCTGCCTGTTAAATATATTTGCATACATTCCCATTGGTGGAGACCTTATAAATATTCATTAAGTCCTGGAGGGAAAAGCCCACCCAGCTTAATGATCCACTTTTTTTCTCTCCTATTTAAAATATCATGCCAACCACTTTTATTTCTACGGTCACCCTGAATCACATCAATAATGGTAAATAGAAATATAGCAGATGGGTGTGACAATTGGTGCTTGTACAATGCATTTGTAAGCTTCTTTTGTTTCATATTACTGTAATGTTCTGAGATACGCAACCTTAAACATCTGGAAGTTTGACCAATATAAAATGCCCCACATTTGCATGTGGCCATATAAATGGCCCAATCACTGCTACAGTTGCAAAAAATATTAATATCAAAAACCTTTGGACAATTGCGACTTGAAAATTCCTTTGTGGTACATATATATTTACAATTCACACAATGACCACAGGGGAAACAACCATGGAGACTGTGTCCAGAAATTTACTACAAATGCTAGGAATCAGGTGCAAGGCATGGAGCGTAGTCAGTTGCTTCAATACAAGGATAAGGACAAGGCCAATATTTCATCTAGGCCACTTAGACTTACAACAACTTATGGGAGAAACACCATTGGTTTTATAAATATTGTACGGCGTCATTGGAATATTTTGCAGAGTGATCCAGAAGTTGCTAGGGTTATCCCTGATGAATGTATGTGTTCATACAGAAATGGTAAAAACTTGAAATCTTATTTCAACCATTACAAAACCAGGGATAGAATGGGTAGGGACAAAATACAAACCACCATTTCTGGACACAGTCTCCATGGTTGTTTCCCCTGTGGTCATTGTGTGAATTGTAAATATATATGTACCACAAAGGAATTTTCAAGTCGCAATTGTCCAAAGGTTTTGATATTAATATTTTTGCAACTGTAGCAGTGATTGGGCCATTTATATGGCCACATGCAAATGTGGGGCATTTTATATTGGTCATACTTCCAGATGTTTAAGGTTGATCTCAGAACATTACAGTAATATGAAACAAAAGAAGCTTACAAATGCATTGTACAAGCACCAATTGTCACACCCATCTGCTATATTTCTATTTACCATTATTGATGTGATTCAGGGTGACCGTAGAAATAAAAGTGGTTGGCATGATATTTTAAATAGGAGAGAAAAAAAGTGGATCATTAAGCTGGGTGGGCTTTTCCCTCCAGGACTTAATGAATATTTATAAGGTCTCCACCAATGGGAATGTATGCAAATATATTTAACAGGCAGAAAATACTTGGAGTTTGATACACTGATGAAGGCTGTGTAATTTACCAGCCGAAACCGGTATGTTTTTTTCTGCTTGATGCTTTAAATTAATACAGTTTTTTGGATCTACACTTGCTGGCTCCGATCTTGTTTTTTGTTGATCTGCGTGTATGAGACATGGGTTGAGAGTGTGCTTTGGGTAATACTGGGGTTGCTAACTGTGATTGTCTGGCCATTATGTCACATGTATGGGTATGGCTTTGCACCCCAGCCTCTCAGCTGTCTGTTAGCGCAGTATGGTTGACATTGTGATATATCGTAGGGCCACCATATAAGAAATATGCAACACCCACTCCACATTGGCCACAGGTGTCACACATATCTCTACACAGGAAACAAGTTACAAACACACACACCTATCATGTGTGGGAGTAGAACCCCTACCTAACTAGTTTATTACACTACATCACTATGCAGTTATAGTACGTGCCACAGACATTACTGGAGTATTCCTTCTCCAAAAGTCTATTTCACAATGAATGACATCATCAGGATTACCAAAGTAGGGCATTTCAAATGTACTGCGAGTGCGTAACCTAAAATGCATTGCTCCCTACACAGACAGTGAGACACACAAAACATCCACAACCGACATGTGTGGGTATAGAACCCATGACCGAGGTCTATATCACACTACAACATGGAGCTGTTATAGGACGTACCACAGAGATTACTAGAGGACTCCTTCCCCAAAGGTGTATTTCACAAGGAATGTCATCAGCAGGATTACCAAACTAGGGCATTTCAAATGTGCTGCGAGTGAGTAGCCTAAAATGCATTGCTCCCAACACAAACAGTGAGACACACACAAAATGTCCACAACCGATATTTGTGGGTATAGAACCCATGACCAAGGTCTATATCACACTACAGTATGGAGCTGTTATAGGATGCACCATGAGGATTACTAGAGGACTCTTTCCCCAAAGGTGTATTTCACAAGGAATGACATCAGCAGGCTTGCCAAAGTAGGGCATTTCAAATGTACTGCGGGTGACTAGCCTATAATGCATTGCTCTGTACACAAACATTGAAACACACACACAAAACATCCAGAACTGCCATGGTTGGGGATGGAACCCTACCACAGTTTTAAATCATACTATAGCAGTACACATTTACCAGATGCGCTACAGAGATTACTGGGCTACATTGTTCCCAGAGGTGTATTTCTAGGTGGATGACATCAGCAGCCTTGCCAAAGTTGAGTATATGAATTGTAAGGAGAGTGAGTACCCTAAAAATCATTGTTCTGTACTCAGTCAAAGACAGACAGACAGACACACACACACTTGTCAAGTCTGGGGTTAGAACACCTACCTACCTACTTTATCACACTACAGCGGTATGCAATTACAGGACATGCTAGGGAGATTACTGGGATACAACCTTCCCAGAGGTGTATTTCTAGGTGGGTGACATCAGCAGCCTTGCCAAAGTTGAGTATAAGACTTGTAAGGAGTGTGAGTACTCTAAAAAGCATTGTTTTCTACTCAGAGACAGACAGACACACACAGTTGTTAGTTCTGATGTTAGAACACCTACCTAACTACTTTAGCATACTACAATGGTACATATTTACAGGACGCGCTATAGAGACTGCTAAGTTACAACCTTCCCAGAGTTGTATTTCTAGGGCCTATATTAGAACATTGATGTTTCAGAACATCAAATATTCTAATATCGACATATTCAGCGAAAGCTGAAAATAGCAAAGCTGTAGAAAACCGAATTTTTTCCCAGGGAAAGAATTTAGTTGTCCATTTCTATCACTTTGCTATTTTCAGCACTGTGGTGGAACATTACGGGTCAGATTCAGGTAAGTGTGCGATTGTATGGACATGAGGGTTAGGGCGGGGTAGGTGAATTACGGTTAGGGCGTGGGTGAGGTGAGTGTGTGATAGTGACGGACCTTAGGGTTAGGGTTTGGGTTAAGGTAACTGGATAGATAGTGGTGTATGTATAGTTTAGTGTAGGGTTAGATGTAAGATTTTAGGTGTATGCGTGTGGATTGCTGTTTGTTTGGTGTGCTTGTGTTGTGTGTATGTGTTTCGGAACAGCAACCTTTTTCCTAGGAAAAAATTTGCTGTTCTGAATATTTGATGTCAGCGTTCACTGAATTGGGTTTGATATTAGAACATTCGATGTTCTGACACTTCGATGTTCTAATATAGATCCTATTTCTAGGTGGATGACATCAGCAGCCTTTCCAAAGGTGAGTATATGACTTATAAGGAGTGTGAGTACTCCAAAAAGCATTGGTCTCTACTCCGTCAGAGACAGACAGACACACACACAGTTGCCAGGTCTGGGGTTAGAACGTCTACCTAACTATTTTATCACACTACAGCAGTATGCAGTCATAGGACACACTACGGAGATTACTGGATTACAACCTTCCCAGAGATGTATTTCTAGGTGGGTGACATCAGCAGCCTTGCCAAAGTTGAGTATATGACTTGTAAGGAGTGTGAGTACTCTAAAAAGCATTGTTTTCTACTCAGTCAGCAACAGACAAACACACACACACACACACACACACACACACACACACACACACACACACACACACACACACACACACACACACACACACACACACACACACACAGTTGCTAGGTCTGGGGTTAGAACACCTACCTAACTACTTTATCATACTACAGCAGTACGCAGTTACATGATGCGCTACAGCGATTACTAGAGTACAGTTCTCCCAAAGGTGTATTTCACATTGGATGACCTCAGCAGGCTTGTCACAGTAGGGCTATGGGGAGGGTGGTGTGTGCATGGACTATAACCCATTCATCTAGGGGTTGACACGCCACATGCGGGCACACACGGGGTCATATGTCACAGGTACATGTATACAGCTACTAGATGACTACTTCCTTGTACAGTCATGTTGTACAGCTGGCACGTGCACCACATAGTATGTAATGCTGACAGATACTGGTGGCTAGTATCTGCAGTGGGTGACATCCGCACCTCGTGTTTGGGGCCCTTTGGCTGTGTGCTGGGTGGGACAGGCCTGGATGGCTCCTTGTCACAGTGGCCCTCTTCCACACATCTATGTACATCTACATTTGGCTTATTTTAGTGTGTTGCCCTGACATATATGTCTGTATTCCTATCCACTGTGTGTGCAAGGCATGAGTGGTGCATACTGACAAGTGTCTTCACTAACAACTGCAACTGCCAGATATGTCTGGTCTACTGGTGTTTGCAGTCATGGCCTTCATGTATGTGTGTGAGCATGCCCAGTATGACCTTTTAGTATGTTGTGGACTGACATTGCCTTCATTTCTCTGCATGCCCAGTATGGATGTCTGTATTGAATTTGTGGATCGTGTCCAGGTAGTTTGTGCTGAAGTGCTGACCTTTGTGTTGTACACCAACAGGTAGCATGCTGTCTCTGCAGGGTATCCATCGATCATTTGGCTTTGACTGTTACTACATTTATGCATAGTGGGGGTGGGCACACCTGACTGTTTCTACATTTCTACACAGGCATGGGGGGCACACCTGGCTGTTATTACATTACAATGTAAGATGGGGGGCACACCTGACTTTTTCTACATTTCTACACAGGGTTGGGGGCGCACACCTGACTGTTTTTACATTACTATGTTGGATGTGGGGGGCACACGTGAAACATGTACACATTCGCTATGACCATACTGGCATGCCAGGTACTCCATTTCATTCTGTATTGCTATCTATCATGCTGACTAGAGGCATACCAGTGTACTACAGATTGTGGCTTTGGTTGTCTCTACATATTATTGTCTGACTTCCTACCCTTCAGAACTAACATCCCGCTACCTGCCTTTCTGTGGTCAGTCTGTGTAGGCCTGGGGGGGGTTAACCATAGCCATCATTCTGGGGACATGGCACAGGATCTGTTTGGGTTTGTCTACACCTGTCCTGCTAGCTGATACTGTTGTTGGGTATGTGAACCTTCCTGACTGGCATGTGTGGGTCATATGGACACACATGTCACACAGTACATTTCCTGCAGTGGGTTTTGTCACCCTGTGTAGGACTGGCTACTATGGTGACTCCAGTATGTGTTACAGATGTCATGCTGCCACTATGGGTGTCTACTGTCTGCTGCCATAACATTCAGCCACCAAATTCCTTTGCATGATCACAGCCATACCATAGCTACAGGTAACTACACATTCTACTCCATCTGGCAATTGGTAGGTTGATTGACTTACTTTGCAGGTGTGCCAGACTTGTGGATGGTGCTGGAGGGCTGCCTATGTTGGATGCACATCATACACTCTCTGTACATGGTTGAGCACAGGTAGTGTCATATTTGGCATCCCTTTTACTTTATGTGTGAGACAGAGAGAGAGGTGTCATTACCTGGGTCCCTACTTTGTCAGTGCATGTGCTATGCATTGCCTCTTTGCCAAGGCCAGGGCATACTGAGCATGCCTCTTTCTGCCTACTGGGGCAGTCTCAGGCTGTCCTTCCTCCGGGTCACTCTGTGCCTGTGCAGGCCTTGGCATTGGTGGGTGGCTCTGTGGCTCTGCCCCATCCTGTTCCTGCTGCAGCTGTTTCTGCAGGATCATATTGTGCAGCATAGCACATACCATAACAATTTGGGTACATGCAGCTGGTGAATACTGCAAGGCTCCATTGGATGTGTCCAGACACTGGAACTGTGACCTGAGCATCCCAAACACACACTCTTTTATATGTCTGGTATGTGCGTGTGCCTCATTATGGTGTTGTTGTTCAGATGTGTGTATATTTCTGATGGGTGTCATCAGCCATGGCTGCAGTGTGTACCCAGCATCCCCACTAGGTGACCGTAGGGGATGCCCCCATTGACAGATCTCTGGTATAGCTGTGTCAGATGCCATATGCGGGAATTGTCATAGCTTCCAGGGCAGCCAGCACACATATTCATTATAATGCCCTGGGCATCACAAACGACCTGGCAGTTGATGGAGGGGATGCCCCTGCGGTTGAAGTAGGCCCTACCCTGCTCACCGGGTGGTGCTTTAATGCTTATGTGCGTGCAGTCTATAGCACCGTCTACCCCAGGGTATTCTGCTATTTGGTGGAAGAGATGCATATTGCTGGTCAACACCTCACGGGTGTTGAGGAAATATATGTGCTTACTAGCATGTGCTGACATGGCATCCAGGAACTGGTGGAATACTCTGGATGCTGATACCTGTGAGATCCCCATGTTATTCCCAATTGTGCTTTGGGAGGTACCTGTGGCTAGTATGCCTAGGCCTACACATACCTTGGTATCCACTGGGATGGGTTCCCCTTGGCCAGTTTGGTGTGTCAGGTGTGGCTGGCACAGTTCCACAATTTGCTGTAGGAGGTCTCTGTCCACCCTATAGTGCTCCACTATCTCCAGCTCATGTAGCCCCTGGTAGGTTACCCTGGGTCTGTACACTCTTCTCTGTCTCTTCACTGTGGGTTGTTTGGCAGCATTCACATACTCACCACCCTCAGCCTCTTGCACATGTTGTTCTATGTTGCCTGTTGTAGCCCTTCTCATTTTGTAGGTTTGTTTGTTAAAATGTCCCCACTTGAATACACAGGTGGTGTAGAATGTGGGAAAAACCAGAGAGGAAGATGTTTGCTTAGTTTATAGTAGTGTTCTGGGCTGGGCTGGGCTGGTCTGCTGCCTGTGTAATTGGCTGTTTCTGATACATTTCACCTGCCCGCTATGCTAGTTCTCCTTGATTACCTTCCTACTGCTGTTTTCCCTTCCCATTGCCTTCCTGTTTAAGCTCATGTGTGCGCAGCTCAAACAGAGTGCTCAAATGTGCACACTGCTGCTAATTCCTGGTTTAACTTCTTTTTTCTTCCTTTAAAACCCAGTGTGTGGTGCACACACCCACTTAGGCTTTGTAAAAAATGCTAGGGAGGTTTAGACACACTCCCTAGCTTAGCTGTGCTAAGCTAGGAGCAATGCCGAGCATGGCCGGCCTTAGGCATAGGCGAACTAGGCGACCGCCTAGGGCACCGTAAAGGCCAGCCTGTTAAAGGGCGCAGTTTTTATTTATTTGTGCATTTAGTTTTTAAGAAAGCGTGCGCTCTTCTCTGCGCCCTGTTCAAGTGTAAAGCGCCATAAAGGACAGCCTCTTACAGGGCGCAGTTTTGTGCATTTATTTTAATTAAGAAAGTGTTGCTGCTGACATCATCACATGTGGGGGGGGAGGCATGCGTGCATCATGACGTCTCCTTCGTGAGGCTGACTGTCTTACCAGAATGCTACTGCATGGGTAATAGTATAAAGATAATGATATCTTGTATTAGAAAGATCCTGGAAAATTGGGCACTAGTTTTTATAATAAACATTGATCTACTCTGACCAATGGGGCTGAAGGACTGTAAGAATTTATGGAATAGCTTACTGCAGATAGATATTAATGACTTAGAGGTGTTACGTTTTAGAATTGTTTACCTGTTAACACTTTAGTACCCCTAAAGTAGGCAGCCCTAGGCATTCCTCATAAACGTATGTCTATTTCCTAGGATGTTATACCAGGTAGGCGTCGCACTTTGTGGTAGTCAGGAATGCAAATTTTGAGAATAGTGTCAGACGCTACGTATCTGGCAACTTATCAAATAGTTTATTCTGCTTAAGCAGTAAAACTTTGACAGGAGCAAAGCATGTACATATTTGACTCCCTTGAACTTGTAACGCTATGGTACAGCATGACACTACAAAAAAACCTTTTTTTCAGAAAGATGCTGGGAAGCTGTGCCTGGAATTTTCCAGTAAAAAGTACACCTCATACGGCCAATGCAGGATATGTTACTGACTTGATTGTGTTACTGAAGGAATAGAGCATTATGATTGGATTGCTGATCGTAATATACATCATGTGTTCGAAACAAGAATGCCAAGAAATTTTCGAGAGCATAGCTCCCAACAGTTGAATATTGGCATCCATATCAAGAACACAACATTTTTCTGCAGTTAAGAGATCTTAACATAATTCTTTGTTGTGCATGGAGATTTATCTGCTCCATGTACTACTAGTTTGTGAAAAGTAAGATAAAAAAGCAAAACAAAAAAAAAAACAAAACACTCTTTTCTGATGGTTTTGAAAGCTGGTAAAGCAGTGGGGGAGTGGCTGACACCCTTATGTTTTCCTTGTCTAAGGGAAGCAGTTTAATTCAAACTGTTGTGTGCACTTTAGCAGACAGAATAAAAGTTGAAACTAAACATGCCCTACTGATGTTTTCTGGTCAGCTCTATCTGCTTTAGTGCAGATTCATTGTTAACAATAAGTAGCAGGGGGCTTAACAATTAGTGTTGTTAAGGTCAAGTCTTACACTAGAGTAGTGCTGAATCAGGATGTAATTTAGCAGGTTTTGAGTATAATAATGGTTTTCCATGCACTACATATGTGTTAAGGACACTGGTGCATACTTCATAGGATTATTTTCTGCATTTTGTGGTGCAGTTCATGAACAGCTTTTTAAAATCAAACTAGTTCCAGTAGATTTAACTGAAGATTATGCCAAGTTAGGAAGAGAACCTATGTGGTAACAGCTCAAGGCAGTCAAATACCTACCCATTTTTCATGACTGAACACCTATAGTTTTAACCAAAGAAGATACTAGCTGCCTTGCCGGCACTAGCCAGCTGTGCTCCCAAGATTTACATCCTCTCACCACCAAAGAGAATTCCTGCCTTATAACATCTTGATTCACTGTAAGTGCACTTTTGCCTCTATAGTGACAGCATTCAGCCTATCTGCTTGTCCAGTCCAGCAGAGATGTCCAGTCCTGGGTCCACAGCTTCTAAATGCCTGAAAATGCCACATTGTATACCACTTCCAAGGGAATGGCACTTCAACTGCAAATCATCATCCATTTTCTGGTTTAATCTACCTATGTTACCTTTGGCTGCCACATCCAGCCTCTCCCACATTTTCTAAAGGTATGATGTTCTTTTTACTCATATATCCCACTGACAGCAGTTCTCCAGTAGTCTCCTTCTTCCATCTTTACCTATTTCCTATTCCCTCACTGGGAAACTTTATCCTGTTTACCATCCCTCTCAACTGTCCAGATTTTCACAGAATGCCTGGATTTTTGCCTCATATTTTTGGTCTGTTCATTATAAAATCTGTGGTTTTCTGGCAAATCACTGAGGATTGAAGTCACTAAATAATGACGTACATTTGAGTTTCAGACTTTATAACCTTTAGAAAATGGACATAACACAAATCCTGTTATTTTAGCAACCTTTCTAAGTTAATAAGAACAACATTTAAAGTATGTCCCAATTTTTGGGCCTCTGTACCCACATTATTTTAGGATTTGTCCAGGTTTCTTCCAGTACAAGGTTGAGAGGTATGCTGTTTACTCCACTAACATGTGTTTAACAATGTCTTAAAGCCAGTCAGCTGACATGTTGCTAGTGCTGCAATACGTTGATGCTTTCCTGATCTCTCTCAGTAATAATGACACTTTTTCTTAGTATCAGTCTGTAACAGGGCAAACTAACTTCATGCCTGGACTACTGAAAAGCAAAGTGTCCATTTTACTGCTGAAACTGGCACCGGCACCAATATTACTATACTGTCCCTACTTCTATACTATAATTATTTTTAGGAAAGCCTGCTCTTGGATGGGAATCATGATAGTGAGTGCTAACTGTACTAAAGTCTTCCACCCCCTCCCAAATAATCTCTGTCATAATCTGGGCTATGTGGATGGTGGTCATCAGCCATAGTTCTGTTGCATATCCTGCATTACATGTAGTAGTCTGATCATTTCTTCCAAGATCCTGGGGGAATTTGTCTATGCCTCTATGAAGGCCCTGTATATATGTGCAGATGCTGGCATGCTGACATCAGAGGGAGGGCAGTAAGCATACCTTTTCTGAGAATCTCTACTGACAACCTTGTGTGGTAGTTCACCCTTGTGAAGGCTAGAGGAGCCAAGTCTTCAGCTGGAGTAACCACACTACCTTGGTCAACCATGTCCCCATCAACCTGTCCAGTCTCAGATGGGTCAGTGGCATTGATATACCTAGGCATAATGACCATGTCCATATTGTGAAGAGGGGATGTGGGAGCCACAATCTCCATGTCAAACATAGCCTCTATAGCCTCTGCAACCCCAGACTAATACTGTTAATCATTGCCTTCCTCATCAGGGCCTACTGATCCTCTAACATCAGGTGGAAGGGGAAAGTTCTACTGTGCTGCTACCAACTACACCTGTGAATACACCAAGAAAATAGGCCCAACTGTGAATAATCTTAGAGAGTAATACATATAATAGCAAAAACATTTGCCAGTACCATGTTTAGGTAGTTAATGTACCTTAATGACAGATGTCCCTAAACACAAATTGCAGCTGATAGACATATTATAAGCATACAAAACAAGACAAGACAACTTAACAGAAATTGTAAAGTAACTCATTTATATACTTGAATGGTATTCCTGAATCATCACTAAAGGGAAATCCCTGATTGTTCCCCACCACTTCACCAACACCCAGCATCGCAATGTGGCACTCTTGTGAGCTGCCTAGATTCCTTACTGTTGTCAGTAGCTCTTCCATCTTAGTGAGTGGTGATTTGGTAGAAGGCCCATCCCCCATGGCCCTTTGCTCCTATGTCACAGCCTTCATTTTGTTAGTAGCCTTTTTAATCACATCTCTGGCCCTACGTCTAACACTCATGTAGTCATTGTCCTGGCCACCCACAGTATTAACATCACTGACAACCTACTGTCAGACACAGATATCAAAGGACTTTTCTACTAAATGAGGATCTAGGAGCTATGCCACATATGGAGGGCCTGTACTATGACCTCACTGTCAGCATCTGAGAATGGAGTTTGTATAGCGATGACCCCTTTTTTACAATTTTGGAGCCATATCCATATTGTGATAGGAAACAATAAAATTCTATCAGAACAAACTACACACCTGGGGGAGCTGTTTACAGGCTGATGTACTTATAGAGAGGGAATATTTGTTATGCAGACATCGGGTATCATTGTACAAATCATTTCTGAAAATATCAGTGCAAGCTCTGTAATATCCCCATATGCATCCCTGCAAAAGGATAAAGCTTATGACTACAGAAATGGAAAAATGTATTTCATGTACATGGAAGAATAAATAGTACTACTAGGAATTTAGAACAGCATAAACATAGAACATTTGCTTAATTAACAATTTAACACACACAGGCTTTTACAATTCAGGCATGTCTGAACATCCTAAGGATTTTGACTGACCCACATGAAATAGAAGTAAGAGGTAACTGCAATAACAACAGTTTTGATAGTTAATTTCAAAAACACGCAACTTTGACAGGTTAGACAGCAGTCTTTGCAAATAGGCTATCAATATATAGATGTGATGCAGTAGTTTTAGTCATTTTCTATTGCAATATTACCAGTTTACCAATTTTTTTTAATGTAATATAGATTAACACAAGGGCAACAGGCAGTGAATTTGTAGATGAAACATTGAGGTGTAAAGTTGTTTGCCATTAGCAACCTTCATTCCTCTTCATTAGTTACAGATTTCTTTTAATGTGGAATTATTCCAGTGATTTTACTTCTGTAGAGACTGTGTATCGAGTGATATTGTTGGATTGTCATGACAGAAGTCTGGGTTACCTTTTATGGTTGAACTTTTCTGAAATGGGTAATTTTTGTCATTGGTTTATACTTTGTTTCATTGCTTATTAAAATGTTTAAAACTACAAATTTTAAAACACATTCTAATAAGTGGTGCTGTATTATACAAGGAATATAATTTAATACAATCAGGAAGGTGAATAAAAGAACAAATTCATGTATGCATCGCCCTAAAATGTGTGCAAGGAGTCTATTTTGAAAACGACTCAAAAGTAAACCTAACCCTCCACTGGCTAGATGCATTTTCTATGAGTGTTGGTTGTCATGCCCTTTCAATGACAGAGAAGTTTACTGCATATGCTAAGTCTATCTGTGTGCTGTTCTAGTTTAAGCTACTGTACACAGGGAGGAGAGAGGTTGCTATTCTACTTTCACTGAGCTGTAAGGCTTACTCGTCTACCCAAAGTAAATTAAACTGTTTAGATTAACTTAAGCATCCCTTTGAAAGAAGGCACATGGGCTTGTATTTAATGAGAACATGACTTTTACAGTAAAATGTGTGAAGCAGCAACAGATAAAGCAGGCTTATTAAAAAAAATTCCACTTCAATTGCAGTTTAACAATATTACAAGGTATCTTTTCTTCCTGTTCATTTAAATAATTGAAGGAAATGACTGGAGTGGCTTTCTTGGGAAGTGACCTTCATGTGGGTGTGGCTTATAGGGGTGTTTCAGGAGTATGGTGTGGGTGGGGCTTAAGGGGCACTGGTGTGGGTGGGGTTTAAGGGGCGCTGGAGTACTACTTCGCCTAGGGCACCATTTCAGCTAAGGCCGGCCCTGATGCCGAGCCACAGGGCTCCAATCCACTTACAGTATGCCTGACACACACCCCCATGATGTCACCTATATCCTAGTCTTCCCCCCAGCTATTCATACTCTTACACTGTTGGGACCTGCCTCACATGCTGGGGAAAACTGGGATTCACTATTCTTCCCCTCATTTGCATGGGATTGCCTGCTAATGCATAGTTACATGTCTCACACTGAGCCTCCCCTCTTAGCAACCATTACTCACTGGCCAGGTTGTCTTCTGCCTGCCATTGACTTGCATGGCGGAATACTGATTTTAGTTAGAATGTTTATTTTAGGTTTATTTTATTATTTTCCCCCTGATCCCATATGCGCGGTGCTGCCCTATGCTTAAACAGACGAGATTGGCAAAAAATAAAATAAAAGTTGATTTTTTAAATTTTTTAAACAGTTTGCAGTGCCAATGATGTTATACTTGGCCATTGACATGCTTCCTCAATGATATGCAGCCTTTATTTGGAGCTGTCATAGCTCCGTTTCGGATTTTGCAGAAATGTACTCGGTTACTAACCGAGTACATTTCTGCAGATAGCACCAGTCTTGTACTGACTATTGCAGGCTTCCTGGATTGCAAAATCATCTCATTTGCATGAATTTCTCCTGCAAATGAGGTGATTTGCATACCAGGGCTTAGTCCGTGCATGATTAGTGCAGGAGCTCTCATGCACGCCCCTGCAGGCTGTTACTGGATCGCACAGCAGACATATTGCCTGTCAGAGCTCCTGCACTAATCATGCACGCCATGCAGGGCATAGAGAATCCGGGGGAGTAACTATTACATTTGTAATATTTTGTAAACAACTTACAATATCTCAGCAACCACTCGAAGTACACACATACTATCAGCAGCATTTTATTCATTTAGCTGAGAGATTTCATCTGAGACTAAGGAGTTCTCTCTGTGTTACTTGGTTGTTGAGATATTTAGAAAAATTAGAAAATGATATCTATATAAATTAATATCATAAAAACAACAGCTAATATCTATGTACCTGCACTAGACAGAGGTCAAATATTAATGCAGTTCAGTTTGCTATTGTGTAAGCTTTAAGATGAAATATTTTAAAACCTTGTACATAGCATGGCTTTGAAATTATTGGTGTAAAAATGAACAAGCAATATTTGACACCTAGAGCATCACTAGGAGTTAACTGCAGATGCAGTTGAAGGCATCTTTATGAATTGTTATAGCTGTTTGCTTATTTTCTAACTAGCCTTTCTCTTGACACTTTCAGATGTTTGAACAGGCTGAAATAATGTCTCTCCTTTTGGATAAGTGCCATGCAGTGCTTGTCATAAAACAAGCCCTGGGATTCAATAAACTATGTGTAGGCTGTGCATGAAGCCTACATGGAGTTTACATGTTCTGTGCAGCAGTGTGTATGCAACAGTATTGCTGGCCAAGAAACTGTGTAAGCGAATGCGGATATCAATTCTCTTTCAAGCAGAGCACCTATGGTCCGCGGATTTGCGTGAAATGCCACAATGATCACCAGGGCTTCACAGATAAGATCTCAGTCTGTTAATGCAAACATCTGCAGAAAGGCCAGCATAACACGGGGACATGTAAACAGAAACAGGGGGACATATTTGGCATAGATGTTGCATAGAAATGTGTTAAAATGAAACTCAAACATACCTCTCAACCTGTTAGAGCAAGAAATCTGGACAAAGCCATAAATAATGGCGGTTCAAAGGCCTAAAAATAGGGACAGATTTTTAATATTGCTCTTCCAAACATAGAAAGTTGATAGAATAATAGCTTGTACAGTAGCATGCACTTTCTGAAAAGCCTGAAGTTTGAAACTCAACTGTCTGTGATAGGTTTCTTACTTCAGTCTGCAATGACATGCCAATTATTTGCCAGAAAACTAAAATGTTATAAGGAGAAGATCAAAAATATGAGACAAAAATTGGACATTCTGCACAAATTAGGGCAGTTGAGAGGTATGAATTCAAATGTATGTAATATTGACTCAGATCAGTCCTGAGATCATCCTAGTAATATGGCAGAAAGACAAACATTTGATAAGGAACACATCTAGACATTCTGGGAATATCTGGACAGTTGAGAGGTATGAATGTGAAGTATATGGACCAAACACTCTACACCACAGTGTACCTACGGTGCAGAGTATTGTGATATCCCCATTCCTGGCATTCTGTACTGAAGCTGTGTGTAAATGATCTGTAATGGGACATGGACTGCCATGTAAAATGAACACTCAGGGGAAGTGTTTCTATTGAAAATAGAAAATAACTAATTCACAACAGTGATACTTATAAAAACTTTAATGAAACCACATAGCCTTTGGATATAAATCATTCTTCAGTGTGATAAGCATCCTTACATGAATAATGCAGAGGACATCTATCAGGGATCTGACATACAGTCGGGGTAGGTTATGTGATGACGCACCACTGGACCAGTAATCAAGCAGCCTCAATCCTTACCACTGGAAACAGTGGGGGATATACACTGGGAGGATGACAACTACATGCACAGTATTTCCAGATGCAGCTCTCTGCATCAAGTGCATTGATTGCAGGACAGTCTCAAATAAATAAAGAAAAATATCTAAACTAAGCCTTCCTATATTCCTGACTATAAGAGAGTTATTATACCCTAGAAACTTACTTACAGAGCAAGGCAGATGTGGTGAAGGGTTCTTGTCAGGTCCAAGATAGAATGCATAATGCTCTGTCTCACTAAAGAGTTCTCAAATTAATACCTCAAATATTACTGCTGGGATTGCTGGCAGAATGATATCATTTTTTGTCATCTGACTATCCTAGGTGAAACCTCCACTGCTGGAAGCTAGCAGTATTTAGCATCTACCTGTGAAAATACATAGACCTCAGATCTTTGGGCAGATGATGGAAGTCATAAAATAATTACATTCCTTCATGTTTCAAGGCTAGTAACTTTTTTGGGTCTATATCAGAACATCGAAGTATTAAAACTTTGAATGTTCTGATATCAAACACTATTCAGAGAATGCTAAGAATAGCAAAGCTGCAGAACAGCGAATTCTTTTCTCGGGAAAGAATTCAGTTGGCCGTTTCTGTGGCTTCGCTAGTCTTAGCACTGTGGTGGAAAGTTACGGGTTGGGTGCAGGTAAGTGCGAGATTGTTTGTAAGTTAGGGTTAGGGGCGGGTTAAGTGAGGTTAGGGTTAGGGCGCAGGTTAGGCGTGTGTGCGATAGTGACAGACTTTAGGGTTAGGGGTGGTTTAAGTGAGTTAGGGTTAGGGCCCGGGTTAGGTGAGTGTGCAATAGTGATGGACCTTAGGGTTAGGGTTTGGGTTAAGGTAAGTGGGTAGATAGTAGTGTATGTTTAGTTTAGTGTAGCATCAGATGTAGGAATTTAAGTGTATGTGTGTGGTTGCTGTTTGTTTGATGTGCTTGTGTTGTGTGTATATGTTTCAGAGCAGTGAATTTTTTCCATGGGAAAAAATTCGCTGTTTTGAATGTTTGATATTTTCATGTTTAGATGTTTTGGGGCCGATGAAATAGCGTTCGCTATTTTCATCTTTCGATAATGTGATATAAATGCATTATTTCACCCTATAGACAATGCAGAAAGCTCCCTAGTTTTAGACATTGTGTGTCCTTGCTACATTGAAACTGAAAGATACCATCTTTTATGGTGTAGCCATAAAGTAATTTAATTTCAGTTATTTTTCTGAAGTTAATCTCCTGTATTCCATTTTCCACTGTTAAAATATATACATTAAAACAATTATAGGTTCATAGGTTCATAGGTGTTTACTAGGCTAATGACTACAATGGCCTTTTTAAGCCTAGCCATGCATCCCAAATCTCTGACATGTTCTGATACCCTTGATAAGTGTAAACATGGGCCTGGGAGATAAGCCATTTACAGGTTACCTGTTTGCATCCGAGACATAGGTGCCAAACCAGGGATGAATTTCCAGTTTCCCATCCAATTGTCCAAGTTGCACTTGAATTGGATTAGGGAGGAACTCTGTTTCACATGGGTGAAGAGCCTGTTACAAAGATGGGGTAGTCTCTGGGATACATCCGTATCTCTTCAGCAGGTCCTATTTATATCACAGGCAAGGTTTAAGTCTTTAGAACGGGTAATTCTTGTAATATTTGTTTTGCGGATATGCAGGCAGTCAATCAGAGTGGGGTCTGTCAATGCTCTGTATGCCAGGCATAGATCTCCCCTCAAAAGCATGTAGGAGACAGAATACAGGGATAAGGCCTTGAGGGGGTCTGCATAAGACATATTACTTATGCCCCACAATATTACAGTGTTACAATAAAGCACAAGCACTTTATAAAATAACTTTTTTAACACATATGTCTGTACAAACCAGTTTGATATCGCCACAGTGGTCAGAAAATCCTTCTACGTGGCACACCTCATCACAAAAGGTTTCTCATCCAGAAAAAAAGTGGTCATTGTTCCCCTCTACTCATCACTCATTAGATCCATTATACAGTACAGCACCCCTTTTGGTATGTACCTCACAAGACATCTACAACAACTGGAGAGGTCACCGAAATACCTCACAAAGAGGATTACTTGCCTCAAACAGATGCCCTACGCAGACCGTCTCAAAAAAATTCAGCTTTATTCTATCGCATATCACCTACTCAGAGGCAATCTCTGCCTAACATACAAAGCTATGTCAAACCCAGAGCTGTTGGACATGCTCCACTTAAAGAAATCCCAATCCCTCTAAGCTACACGCTGTAGGGACCTAAACCTTGTCACCACAATAAACAGAACATGCTGGAGGGATAGATTCCTGTCCCAGAGACTTTCCATACTCTGGAATAGACTACCTATCTATATCAAACAAAGCTCCTCATTATCACTCTTCAAGAAAAATCTTGATGATTGGATGGGAAATGGGAAATTCACCCCGGGGATCACTTCTGTGACTCTGCTCGACAGTGGCACAGGAAAATAACTTTCTTGGGTGGCGAAAGCCAGGGTACCTTTCCGGCTAGGCTTATATAGGCCCTAGGGCCAATGGCCTAGTACCTACCTATGAACCTATGAACCTATATACACATGACATACAGTTCTTATGCATTCATAACACATGCATCCTATATAGATCATGTTCATGTTGATATTCACAAATAACATAGAATTATTTACAAAATTCCAGATAGCTGTGCTGGCAGTATCTCCTTTTGTGATACTTCTTCCCCCCTGGAAGACTCAAGCTAGTTTTTCAAGTGATCCTTGAAAAATGTTGCTTGAGAGGGATGAGGCTATTTGGGAATACATTACCCCATTCCCTGAGTTGAGAGCCCATCTGCATTGGCATTTCTAAACCCACTGCAGTGCTGCACTGTCACATCATATTCTTGCAACCCTAGGTTCCACCATAGTAATTTGGGATTTTACTGGCTTCCTGTAGCCATAGATCCACTTGAGACTCCTCCTGCCTCCTTCCACAAATACTCAGCACAAGGTCCTCCCTATCATGGTAAGGTTTCATCATGTTAACATGGTACAGTTTATCCCCCTGCCTCCTGCCTAGCAGTTCTACCATGTAGTTAACATCACTGACCTTACTTACCACCTTAAAGGGTCCCTCCCAAGCTGCCTACAGCTTGTTGTATCTGATAAGAATGAGAACCATAACCTGCTGCCTTACAGATTACTCTCTAGCTCAAGCATTCCTGTCATACCAAACCTTTTTCTGCTGTTGGGCTTCTGCCAGGTTCTCCTGGGCCAAGCTCATGAGTTCCCTGAGCCTTGTCTTGAGGTTTAGGACATATGTCACAACAGAGTCCTTGTGGGATTCACACTAACCCTCCCACTCATCATGAATCAAATCTAGAGCTCCCCTCATCCTATATCTATACAACAACTCAAAAGGTGAGAAACCTGTGGATTCTTGGGGCACCTCTCTGTAAGCAAACAACAGATAGGGCAAATATTTGTCCCACTCCCTTTTAAACTGATCTGCAATGCCTATAGCATGGCCTTTAGTGTAGAGTTTAACCTCTCCACAAGACCATTAGTGTGGGGATGGTAGGGGGTGGTCTTTAGGTGCTTCACCCCACAGTGCTTCCACAGGCGAGCCAGCAGGTCTGACATGAAATTGGCACCTCTGTCAGTCAGTATTTCTTTTGGGAAACCTACTGTGTTGAAAATCTCTAACAAAGCATTTGCCACCTTTTCTGCCTCAATGGAGGATAGGGCCACCACCTCAGGGTATCTGGTAGCATAATCAACTACCCACTAGGATATACGGCTTCCCTGTAGAACTTGCGGTCCTCAGATTCTCCACAATAGCTATAGCTATGCTCTGAAATGGTTCCTCAGTCACAGGCAAATGCATCAAAGGAGCTTTGACCTTGTCTCCTGCCTTGCTGACTTTTTGGCACTACTCACAGGTCCTGCAGTACCCTGTTACATTCCTGGAAATCTGAGGCTAATAAAAGTTCTGCATAATGCATCTCTTGGTATGCTTTATGCCCATATGACCTGCAAAGGGAATGTCATGGGCTATGGCTAGAAGTGCCAGATGGTAGACTCTGGGCACTACCAACTGCTGTATTCTCTCACCCTCTTGCCCTCCCTCAGGGCTCCACTCTCTGTACAGTAACCCTTTGTCCCAGTATATAGATTCCCCTTTTCCTTGAGAATCAGGCACCTCCTTGGCTACCTCCCTCAAGCCATGTAATGTAGGGTCTGACAGCTGAGCCTATCTCAATTCTTTTTTGTAACCCTTCCCAGCTCCCCTTCCACAGGAAGTCTGGTATCCCCTGACAGCTGTGCCTCACTGTCAGCCTGGGTACTACAACTCACCTTTGCCTTTGTAGTCACTCTGTCCAAGGGAACATCAGTACCCACCAGCAGCTGTGGCTCACCTTCAGTCTCACTGTTACAGGATAGCTCCCTCCCTGAAGTAGTCACCTCACCAGTACTGGCTTCATGTGTGTGGTCTGTCTGCCCCCCCCCCCAGGCTACCAGACCCACATTCTTGTTTCCAAGCCTGACTGCATGTACAGTAACTGCATACACACAAGGTACTGCATTATCAAAATCATTCCCTATCAGGACATCTTCAGAGATATCCACAAACATACCTACTTGCTTACTTCCCTTTCCACCCTCCCAGTCAAGGTGAACCCTAGCCAAAAGTATTTGTAATGGGGTTCCTCCTAAAGCTCTGGCTGGTGTAGACTGCCAAGGCAAGTAGTGCTCTTTTTTAACCATTGCAGGTTTCACAATGGTTAGGTCCAAGGCTGTGTCTCTCTTAGCAGTGATCTGTTTCCCATCTACTAAGATAGGATATACAGTTTGTGGTAGTTTGGCACCCTTGTTGTCACCAGACAACTTACTGCTGGCATTCTGTCATTTCCACTTGCTGACTCCCTTACCTTTTGTCCCCCACCTTGCCTTTGTTGACATCTATATGCTATATGGCTCCACTGGTTCCATTTAAACATTTAACCCTTGATTCTGGCCATATACTTGAAATAGTGGCTTCCCCTATTACTGGGGGACTCTGTTGGGGCAGTTTAGGATGCCTACCATGGGTTCCTTTAGACCCATGAGTAGCACTTGGTATCCTTTCCTATGCGGTGATGCCCTGCTTCCTCGGTATAGGTCTTCCTTTTTCCCAACTCATCTGTTGTATTACATTCTCTATCTGCCAACCAAATTCTCATATCCTCAGACAAAGTGGTAAGGGATTGCTCCCTTACCAAAAGGTCTGCCAGCCCATCAAAAATGGAGAACTGACACCCACTCACCCACCTATGAAAGTAAGTGTTTAAATCAGCAATATATTCACTTACTCTTTCATCTGCCTTGCGTCTATGCTCACAAAACTTTTTTCTATAAGCTTCAGGTGTTAACTTAAAACACTCTGATAAACAATTTTTAACAGTATTATAATTTAAGCAATCAGTATCAGACAATTTAGAAACAGCAGTTACAGCTTTACCATGGAGTAAGGGGGTAAGAAACCGTACCCAGAACCCTTGGTCAACATTATACTGTTTACATACCCTTTCAAACATATGAATAAAACTATCAAAGTTATCACTCTCTGTAAATTGTGGAAGGAATTTACTGACCTTTATTGCTTCTGGGGTTCAGTTACTCCCTTCCCCATTACCTCCATGACCCTGGCGAAGAGTCAGCATCTCCTTTTTATGTTGCCTCTGCCTTTCATTTTCTTCAGCTTCCCGACATTTCAGTCTCTCATTTTCTTCAGCCTCCAGATGTCTCAGCCTCTTTATTTATTCTAATGCCATCTCTTTCTCCTTTTCTTCAGCCTCCATTTGCCGCAGTCTCTCTGATGATTCTAGTTCCAACCATTTGCCCTCCAGTTCAAGTCTCTTTAACTCCAGACAGATTTTTAATTCCTCTGAGACAAAGTTGAACTGTCCATTTTCTGGAAGTTGTACATCCCCAAGGCCAGTCTGGTTGTCATCCTGGCTGCTTTTCTGTGATGCAGCTGTGACTAAGGCTGCAACCATTTCCACTTTAGTTAAGTTGGCATGCACCAGTCCTTAGGCCTGGCACATCTCAGCCAAATAACTCCTTGTCAGCTTGCCATAATCCTCTGCTGATATCCTTGTCTGCTCTCCCTGACTAACTAAGCTAACAAAACATAAATACAACTATTGTGATATGAAACTCTGAATATTCACCATGTGGCAGCTTGAGAGTACAAATACCTTCTTTAGTGACCACTGTTTACAAGCTACAGGAGTTCAATATCCACACCACTGATTCCCAATATGTGGATATCCCACCACTGCCAACCAATAATGTGACAACCCACCCTGGACCAATAATCAAGGAGCCCCAATCCTCACCTCTGCAACAGTGGGTGATGTACACTGGGAGGATGACAAGTAGACACACAGTATTTCCAGATGCAGCTCTCTACCTCAAGTGTAATTTCCCTTAAGAGCACACATAGACCACAGTCAGTCCAGGGATGGTTTCTCTCTCTTTCTCCAGATCCCTAGTAAGAGTCCCAACTGGCACAGATATAGAGTTGAGGTCTCAGCTGAGTGGCAAAGACCTCCAGCACCCTCTCTGTCCAATCAGTGATTCATGTCCCTGCTCATGTAGCTGACACACACACTCTTTGAGGTTTATTTTACACACACACACACACACACACACACACACACACACACACACACACACACACACACACACACACACACACACACCTGGGAAAGGCTGGCACAGTTTTACTAGCTATGCCCCCTTCTGCCCAGACTATAAGGTAGTTATCACTGCCACCAGAACCCCTTATCAAATTTTCCTGTGTAATATTAATATTAATACAAATGGTAGTTTGACCAAGAGCAAGGCTATTAGGAGTGGCCCACACAGTGTCACCAAATAAATATGCAAGTACTCTCAAAACTTACATATCTCTAGACAGATTAGTCACAATGAAAGGTTTAAATATATTTAATAATAAATAATAAAAGAACAAGAAAATAGTACCTATTCACAATGACATCAGAGTTAAAAATCACAGGAAATATTTAAAACAACATTGCAGGACAGTATCAAATAAATAAATAAAGAAAAATATCTAAACTAATCTTTGCTATATTCCTAACTATATCTAAGAGAGTTACTATACCCTAGAAACTTACAGAGCAAGGCAGATGTGGTGAATGGTTCTTGTCAGGTCCAAGACAGAATACAGAATGCCCTGTCTCACTAAGAAAGTTATCAAATTAATATCTCACATATTACTGCTGGGATAGCTGGCAGAATGGATCATTTCTTGTCATCTGATTCTATCCCAGGTGAAACCTCCATTGCTGGAGGCTAGCAGTATTTAGCATCTACCTGTGAAAATACATAGATCTCAGATCTTTGGCAGATACTGGAAGTCATAAAACAATTGCATTCCTTCATGTTTCAAGACTAGTAATTATTTCATCCTAGAGGCAATGCAGAAAGCTCCCTAGTTTTAGACATTGTGTCACCTTGCTGCATTAAAACTGAAAGATACCATCTTTCAGTTATTTTTCTGAAGTTAACCTCCTGTATTCTGTTTTCCACTGTTAAAATATATACATTTAACCAGTTCCAGTAGTATATGTACATTTCTTTTCTTTTTCAGTATGGCACACTGTGGTTATATTTTAAGCACAAGCAAATTATAAAATACAATTTTTAGCACTTATGTCTGTACAAACCAGTTTGATATATACAACATACAGTTCTAATACATTTGTAACACAAGTATCTTATATAGATCATGTTGATATTCACAAATGGCATATAATTATTTACAAAATTCCAGATAGCTGTGCTAGCAGTACAGTATCTCTTTTTGTGACAGGGTGCATTTTGTGAAGCTGTGTAAATTGATATGCCTGAATATGAGTGTACTCTCAGCAGAGGTCTCCAGCAAGGTAGGCACAGGTAAAGGCCCATAAAAACATTACAAGAACCAGCCACAGTTATGGACAATATCAGAATAATACCACCAGTATTCCCATGCCTCTGACATAACATATGTGATTTACAGTGAAAAGAGATGAGTCTGCACACACACTTGAACAATTATGATACATCCACACTCATTGAGGGTAACTACGCACCCTGTGCTGGCATTGTAACATCTGCTGGAGGTGTTAGGAGGGACACTGCTATACCTGTTTGTGACAGTATGGGCAATACAGCCTAGTTGCTTTGTGTGCATGGCATATAGACTGTATATATGGCAAATCCACACTGTCATGAATAATATACTTGCTTTAATGTTGTCAAACACCTATGTATGTAGTGTTGTAGTGTGTGCATAAGTGGAACAGGTAGCACATGTGCATCTGGTGTATTCCACAGAAATAATACCTAGGTATGACCAATAAGCTGGTGACAGCTCACATGACAAAGGTGGTATACTTCAGTTACACATCACTGGAAGATGTGGCAGGAGGTATATAAAGAAGAGTGCATTGTACACAGTTATTGGTGTGATGAAGGCTGGGAAACATGAAGGTATTATGGCCTCTGATGTGGACATCATTCACATAATCAGTACTTGTGTTACATTCAAAGGAGTAGTCAACACTGTGATCACATGTTGGTGGATGTACCACTTACCATCTACCCCAGCAAATAGGTCACATACCTATTGGTCTGATTATAGAGTGTGATGCCCACATTATACTTGGGAGGTGTGTTTGTTTCCTGAATTAACAAATACTCCCATATCTCTTGTCAATGCAGGTATTGTCCTGCCTGTGGCAGCAGTGTTTGGTATGTGTTGCTACTGCCTGTATTATAGTAATGTCACAACTGGAGTCAATGATTGCCCACATTCTGTAGTCCTTAAGGTAGTTGTCTGGACACAGCATGTGTATATCCATCACTTAGCTAATGAACAGAAAAGGGCCTTAGCAGACAGCCCTGATGTACGTACCCGATCACCGGACCTGAGATACACGTCATGTCACACATGTCAACATAGTGAGATGCCACATATGTGACACACTGGTCTACCTGTTTGGTGATGTAGCTGATTATAGCCACATATGACACTGCTGAGTGAATATCTCAGTGTGGATTTGTGTCAAATGCTTAACCTGGTCAAGTTCTACAAGATGATACTGTCATCATGCATGCCCTCAATAACCTCTTTGAAGACATCTATCAGATGTAACAGACATGATGCAGCATTAACAACTCACACAGGTCTGTTGCACATGGCCAGAATATGACTAGTGTACACATTGAAGAGGTCCATGATCACATGTCGGTCTACCTCAGAGTCGAAGAGAGTCAGGAATTCTCTATACATGCCTGCGTCAGATGTTGTCCCCTTTATTTAGAGCAATGTATGGTGATATACACCCTTGTATGGGAATATAGCCCATGTGAAGGGTGCGTTGAAATGTGCATTCAACTATATCAGGAAGGTGTATGCGCTGTGTTATGGCATAGGTGATCTGTGATGTTGTCACAGGCCATTGCTTCAATGTGATAGGCCTGGCTGAAACTAAGATAGTGCATACTGCCTATCATGATCTGGCCTAGGGTTTTGACACAATCCCTCCATGCAGATATTATTGAGAAATCCTTCCATCTGGGAATTAACCCTTATGCCAGTAGATGGCTAACTAATTAGCTCAGCAACAGAATACATACTCTAAAAGTTGGTGAATCAACCTATACTAGTAGAGCTGTCACCACTGGCAAAGCACAGGGATCTGTGCTTGTCCCATCACTATTTGGACTCTATTTCTCGACAATTCAGGCTAAAGTATATGGCCTTTGGCTAACCAGGTTTGCTGATTCTTGCACATTGGGTACAATCATTGAGCCTACCAATGATGATAACATACTACAGGAGGAACTAACACAGACAAATGAATGGAGACAAAGGCACACAATCTACAACTAAATGCAGAATTGTGTCTTTTTTGTTTTCCATCATAAAAGTGGAATTCCATGTTAATCACATCATTGACATTAGTCCTGCTATGCTGACACCCAGTTATGCCAGCACTGGAAACATATGTGTCTGACCCTACCCTGGTGGAAGTACTGCATATCCAAAAAATTTGATATAGCTGATGACATCAGCAGTGTCTGTTGAGAAGAATATGGTAAAAACAGTGTCACACATGCGCTCTGTAATGTCAAGAGCTTCTACACACACACACACACACACACACACACACACACACACACACACACACACACACACACACACACACACACACACACACACACACACACACATATGCATGCCCAGTTGACTGCAGCGAGAATAGAACCCCTACCTATCTAAGTACACAGACTACAGAACACTGTACTTTATGCAAGCACCATGGCACAATTCTAATATTTATAAGAGTGCAGGTGAACGAATAATAGATGACATAAGCAGGCCATGTGGGGGACAGGATATTGGGTGGGCTGCATGAAATGAATGCATAGACATTTGCAAGAATCAATATACTGTCAATCCATAGTATTGGAGCAGTAACTGTGGGATACACACTTCTGCTCTTCTGTCTAGACAAACATAAGCACACACATCCAGTTGACTGCAGTGAGAACACAACCGCTACCTATCTAAGTACATAGATTACAGAACATAGTGCTTTACATAAGTGCCATGGCACAAGCCTGACTTTTATAAGAGTGAAGGTGAACTTATAGTGTATGAAATCAGCAGGCCATGTGGGAGACAAAATGTTGGGAGGCCTGCATAGGCTCATAGCTTCACAAGTACATAGGAAGCTACTAGCCTAATGACCCTAGGATGTTTAGAAGCCTAGCTTTGTAAAATCACAAGTACTTTTATTGAGCATAGTTGGATGGACTTTTTTAGCAGAGTGATTCTGTGAGTAGCACCAACTGGCCCTGTGCAGGAAGGACTGAGGTGCCACACCAGAGGTGACTTTACAATCACCCAGCCAGTAGTCAAGGTTGCACTTGAACAGGGTCATTGAGGAGCAATGCTTCACAAGCAGTGAGAGCCTATTACAGAGGAGTATGAATTGTTGGGAGAGATATCTGTCTTTCCAGCATGTTCTGCTTGTGTCACAAGCTAGGTTGAGTACCCTGGGGCAAGTTGTTCTTGTCCCATTTGATTTGCAGATGTCCAGCATTTCCAGAAGGGTAAGGTCCAAGACTGCTCTGTAGGGCAGGCATAGGTCCCTTCTCAGCAGCCTGCATGATACTGAGTACAGTGGCAGGTATTTCAGTCTTTCCATGTATGTAATATTTGGAAGCCCTGGAGTCTCCCAGGCAAAAACCTGTATTTTCTCCAATTTGCTGCAGGTGTTTGGTGAGGTACAGACAGATGGGAGTATTATAATCAATTAGTGGTCTGATAAATGAAAAGTACAGCAGAGGTATGACCGCTCTGGTCATGTATACAATATCCATATATATGATGTGCGTAATACAGAATGTGTGTGTTACCACTATGGACACATAGAGACGAAAGTGTAGATTGCTATCAAGAAGTGTTACCAAGCCTCAGAACACTGTGTTTGAGCTTAGAGGGGTGCTATGTATATTGTAATTAGCAGGGATACTTCATTGCCAAAGGTGACAATGGGGTATTGTAGGCTTTAAGGTGCAGTCCGTGAGTTTGGTACCAATCATTTGTCAGTGGCAGCTCCTTTTGTAATATGTTACCATCATTGGAGGACTATGTATTAGTGCATCCAGTTACCAGTCATCTGCAGTCTTGGTAAAACACAGGCCATCTGTCATTGCCTGTGCCTCAGGGAAGTAGTTTGCAAACAGTTGAGGGCCTAGCACACATCCTTGTGGTATTCTAATGGTAAGTGGCTAGTGGTGGAGGTGCAGTCCCCGACTTTGAGAGTGTGTGTTCTGTCAGTGATCCAGTTGCCTATTCCTCTACTACTGTATGGCTTAATTCCCACATGGGAGATCTTCAGTATGAGACATGAATGGGGGATAGTGTTGAATGCCTTGGATAACTCAACATAGGCAATATGTCCTGTTAGGGTCTATATTAGAACATCAAAGTATTACTACTTCGAATGTTCTAATATCGAACCATTTCACCTGAAACACCACGACATCAAACACTCAAAACAGTGAATTTTTTTCCCAGGGAAAAAATTTGCTGTTCCAACAAACATACACACAACACAAGCACACCAAAATACATAATCCACACAAATACACTTCACAAAACCCTACACTAAACCATACATACACTACTAGCTATCCACTTACCTTAACCCGACCCTAACCCTAAGGTCCGTCACTACTTCACACTCACCTTACCCGCTCCCTAATCCTAACTCACCTATCCCACCCTAAACCTAAAGTCTTTCACTATCGCACACCCACCTCACCTGCGCCCTAACCCTAACTCACCTAAGCCATGCCCTAACCCTAACATCCACACATTCGCACACTTACCTCAACCCAACCCATAACTTCCCACCACAGTCCTGATACTCGTGAAGCCACAGAAACGGCCCACCAAATTCTTTCCTTGGGAAAGAATTTGGTGTGCTGCGGCTTCGCAATTACCAGTGTTTGAACTTTACAGTTCGAACATCTGGTATTCAATATTCAGCCTTTTCGACGGACTGATATAGACCTGTCCTGTTATCCCTCATCCAGGTCTTTGGTGTCATTATCCAAGAAGTCCACAAGGTTCAATAAACGAGATCTACCCTTAAAAAGGCAAAATGGTTTGGCTCAGGTGTGTTGAAGGTCACCTATGTCCCTGTGGATATGGTCTATGCTGATTCTTTTACTAACCTTGCAGATAAGACTTTTTAGGTGTATGGATCAATAGTTGTACTTCTGCATGTTACCAGATTGATGTGCATTGCATAGCACACAACATTTGATATTACATATTGTAGTGTGGTTGATATATGTTTGGAAAAAGTACTGAAGCACCAGCTTTGCAGTGCTTGGGGGGGTGTCAACACATGGATATATAGCAAATATGTGGCATATTGTTAGACAGGGCCCTCAGTTTGTAATATTTCCACATGTAATTTAATGTCACACAGAGGAAATGAATAGTAAACAGCAGTACTACAGAGTAATATGTACATTTCAGTTATGCAGTGAGCAGCGGGTTTGCTCGACGGTTAGCAAAGTGCTTACACATACGAGATACGCATGTTTGTGCATAGCACACAGTGCACAAACACAAGCTGAATTGCTAAAGTCTGACAATTAGTATTGAGTCTATGAAATATACCTGCTGCTTAAATGACTCTGTGGCAGCACGTGTTAATGCACTGATACATTCCTTTTTGGGGCCAGATGGTACTGGGTTTGAATGCAAAGTGTATCTAATACTAGTCAATACTTTTCATTACAGAGTGATAATGCTATGACATGAAATGTTTATATGAGATGTGTTGCTGTGTGTTGGCATAGCGCAATGGTGTTAAGTGGCATTACATTGGGGTAACTGCATTTGTTTGTCTCTGCTCACCGTTGGTGAGCCATGGAGCCCAAAAAGTGAAGGGATCCATTGCTTCTCCAGCAACTTATGTGTGTTGTGTGTGATTATATTTTCTGGCCAGATTAAAGGTTTTAAAATGGGGTAGATAGGAATGTGGTGAAATGGGGACCAAACAGGGGGAAAAACAATGGGAATGCAGGACAAGAATGTGTAGGAAATAAGTAGGAAAGAACCATATCTATCCATTTCTTTAACATTGTAAACTGAATATATGTGAAAATATTAACTGAATTTGGACTATTATCTCCAGAGAGAGGGGTGACAACATACTCATACTGTATAGCCAATTGTACTGAATCAAGTATGTCAAGAAGACATGTGTAAAGTGGAGAGCTATGTATGGGATGATTTTTTTTTGTGGGGCAGGTGCTCATTTATTTTTTATTTGAGAGAGAGAGAGAGAGAGAGAGAGAGAGGAATGTTGGGGAAGGGATGCAGGTATGTCTAGGTCAGGTAAGTTGGGTAGGTAAGGAAGCAATTGCAGACAGACAAGACAAACAAGACAAGAGACAGGACAGTGATGGACATGAAAGGTTGGGGAACACCATGACTGGAGTGAGGGTGGGGACATCTCCAGCCCATAGTCATCAAGCTGGGTGGCAGTGAGAGTCGAGTCCTCACTCACTGGACTGTCATCACTGTGACCTCATCCCATCAGTGGCTGGAATGCTTGAGATCTCCTTCTTCTCCTCCTAGTACTACACAAAATGAAGAAGAGGAGCCTCTTCATCCAGTGTAGATGTGCACCAATGGTGCAGTGCACAACTGTGCGCACCATCTCTGGCAACTCTGTGAGAGTGATAAAATCACCTCCACCACTGTTCCTGGAGGATACCACTGAAGCAGCCTCCAAGGCATGACTGCCTGAGGATACACATAGTGCATAGGCAGCAGGGGCAGTGCTGCCAGGTTGGCTCCCAAACGTGATGAGCATCGGCATGCTGGAGCCAGTGGAAGGGGGGCAGGTGGATCCAGTGGGACTGGACTACTCCACTATGCTGTGGATCATTTAGTGATGTACTACACATGGATGACATGGGCACATTTTGACAACAAATAATAACATTAAGAAAGAAAATAAAAAAAATAAAATGAGATAAAAATAAAATAAAATGACATAAAAATATTCATAAAAGAAAATAAAATTAAAAAGACAATTTTTTATAAATGATATGAAGGAAAATAAAAATAAAACAAAAAAGAGCGATAATGGTTGGGGTTGGAGAATAAAAGAGATAAGATTACTACCTTCATATGTGACATACAATGCATTAATACAATTATTTGACTCTATCTTAACTTTGACATTTAAGACTACTACCTTCTGACAGATGCACACTATACTACAGATTGCAGCAAGTAATACTTGACATGTGCATATATTGCCCATATGTGTGTGTTCGACTTATACAGATTACAGTTTAAAGCAGGGCATTTGTGCCACTGATATAGAGGTATTAATTTAATTTAGATATTATTGAACAAATAATAGCATTGCAGAGTTGAAAAGTGTGGTATTTGAACCCACAACCTCAAACTAAAGTACTCTTGGTTTGTGCTACAGACTAATGCATGCCTACTTGCTTTTACAGTTTGGTTATGCATGCTCCTTTTGATACAACTGCATAACATACCAAAAAAAACTATCTTTAACTTTTAATGCTACAATAAGACTACTTTTCTGCTGCATGCATACCACATGCTTCCCTCATCCTCACCAATCTAGTCCCGTGGGCTCAGGCATTGCACTCCCAATCACTGGCAGCTGTAGAAAAACAGAACACAATGCAATTATGAATACTAGTCTTGCCTATATTCGCTTTCTAAGTCTTACAAGTACTGTCTGTAGATGATACTTACACAGGTGTGGGATGTCCTCAGTCCTAAATTCCTTAATCCAGCAGTCAAGTGTATCCCTCTTCCTTCTTCGTAGGTTATTATAATGGTTCCTGCATTGGTCTCCAGTGTGCAGGATACCAGTGGCATTGAATATAGCCTGGGCTAAACTATCCCAAGTCTCAGACATACTGGGAGCCAGAATAGTCCCCTTGCAGAAGCCTTTGGCTGTAGTTCTTCACTAGGAGTCCAATGAACATCCTGGATTCCTGGACACCCCACCTCTGTGCCCTAAACCTGGCACCTTCCCCACAAACACCTGCCATGTCTACCATGGATCTACAGCAATGAAGACTGATGCTTTCCCCACAATTTCAGTTATCTCATTTATTGGACTGCATACACATTTGAAACTGTTGTGTTCCATGAGTAATGTGGTTGCCTGATGGTAATTGGAGAGCAGCAGTGAGGGATTACATAATTGCAATTGCAATTGCAAGGTTATTGGATGTACAGGCAGTTGTATATGTGCTTTAGGCAAATGTGAAGGCCATGCCAGTCCAGACAGCAGAATTATACTTATAGGACTATAGTACGCAGTATACCCACAGTCATACATCTAATAATAAATGTGATAATACATAAATAAATAAATAACTAACACAATACTAGTGTCTCAGCCCTCATACATGTAATTCATATCAGCCCCATTATGCCAAGTGTTATAAGTGAGAGTGACTATAATGGGAAGTGGAAAAACAGAAAGAGTGTATGGAATATCCTATATTCGAACCCAGGACCATGTGTATGGCAGTCCAGTTGTCACAAGAAGGTTGAAATAACAGCTGTCTAGCTTTCAGTTCATTGCTATAAACTGCAATGTCACAACAGTGAAAAAAAGATTGTATACCCTGTACTAGAACCCAGGACCATCTGTACTCCAGCCCTACACTTATACCTGCTGCCACATGACTAGTTTCATGATATTCGCTATTTTATTAATCATTCTTAAAGTCTCACTGTTAACGACTGTGTAACTCTACTTAGCATGTTTGTGCAATGCCCAATAGCATTAATTGAATGTATCCAGTTTCTATTTTTGGCTGTATGGGTCTTGTCTGCTTCCTGGGTGGTCCAGTTATCCAGTTTGTGCACTACTGTACTTTGCGCAACTGAGATAAGTGCAGCCAAACCCGCCATTCATTTCTTCCATTCCCGTGATTGCTCTAAGCTCTACATTGCATAAATAATGCCCCCCAAAATATCAAAAACAGAAAAGAAAAAAAGGAAAAAGGGGCAAGTAGTTTAAATGAGGAAAATCTATGTATGACATATAAGAAAATGATGGCTCATATGAGATATGTCTACATAGATCTGGATTTGAACTCTCACTCCAGTGCCCCATCAGAACACATGATGGGTGCCTTATCCCTCTTTGCCACACAAGCACATTTGCAGCAAATAACTGAACTCATTCTGCACACAGCCAACTGCAACAGCATCTACAGTGACATCAAGCCATAGAACTGTTATTTGTACATGTATTATTTTTGGATGTAGTGCACTTAGTGATCACACAACCTGATATGATTATTGCTTGCAAATATACAGCTCTGTCTTACCTTTCTGCATGTTCTGGTCATTCCTCAATTATCTGATCCTTACTCTGAGATATGGAGTGTGTAAGCCATTCTATAACATTGGCCTTGGAATGTTTGAGGATATTAACAGGAAATAATATCATATGTAGTTGCCAAAAATGAAGTGCAGGTTGGTTGTTAAGGAACTCAACCTGTGAATTGTGTGCTGCTTACTTACATTTCCAACCTTACATCTAACACTTTGTAGATCGAACCTGACACATCCAATGGAAGTAAGGCAGCCTGCAGTGCTGTTGTGTTTTACTTCTCCCAACCGGTGATTATTTACAGTTGCAATCCATTAACAGCAAACAGCGATGGAGTGCCTGTGCTTTGTTTACCTCGCCTACACGGATCTAAGTATTTGGGATTCAGCAATTCTAATGAGTTCACACCTCATTTGCATATTCACCATGCTAACAGCCCTGAATCTACACCATATAAAAAAGCAACTGTATAGCTAGGCAAACTGATGATGATGAGACTTTTTTATGTTGGGAAGACTGCACATAAGCTATTTCTTTGGGCTATATCTGTACAGGGGATTACTGAATTTCAGAAAGTACACTTCCGTTTTGTCAGCTACATACTGTATATGCTGGAATGTATTTAAGAAAAATCTGAAGCAAAGGCTTTTACACTTTTATCTGTATGAATTCATTACAAGTGTACTGACGGCATGTTTGTCAAGCCATTCTAGTGATATACATGATTGTCAATATGTGAAAATGAAATGCTCCTTAATAAATATGTATAAATGTTTCAGGGACAGTTCTTTTGATAGTACTTTTAGCATTTCAAAGATAGTTTGTTAGCAAAATGTGTCAATTTCCTGTAATTTTGGCAGGGGGCAAAGCTGAGTTACTGATATGGCATAAACAAGGATAAATTGTTCTTTGGGGAAAGGAAAGGTGAATTACTGTTATGGCACAAACAAAGATATGTTGCTATTGTTTCTCTCCTTGTTTTGCATCCTGCCTGTTGTTTGTATTTCAGATCTGTAAACTATTTTATGTTTCTCCAGGGGGGGGGGGGTAATACTGAGTGGCTACCTTTTCTGTTTTATCTGGAAACAATTATTTTGTAGTTATGTGATACTTATGTGTATTATCCTTCTGTTGTCTTTTAGGACACCTAGAAGTATGCCACCCAGGCGTGTCAATCCTCTGAGACCCCATTCCACTGATGCTGAGATCCAGGTCTGTATCAGCATTTCGAAAATGTAATAGGTTGAATCACTAAATGTCGAAATGAAATGATCGATCTATTACATTTTTGAATGCCTATAAAAAAATCAAAAATCAAAAAAACCCCAAAAAACTAAAGGGTGTAGGCAGGAGGCAAGCCCCCCTGCACCCCCACACCCCCTCTACTTAAATATACCAACTCCGAGACCGCACTACATTGAGGTAAACAGAAATCTCCCATTATGGAGATTTCCATTTACCCGTTTGATGTTCAGCCCTTTTGGCATTCTCAATGCGACAATATCAAATTCGATATTGTCAGCATTTGAGATGCTGTTAAGGACCCTGAGATCCATGTGACAATGGATGCCTTTAGGCAATATAGTGCTTTTCTGCTGGAAAGAGGATGGCGAGATATGGAACACAAGATGCAAATTTGACACCAGATTGCATATGATGTGAATGCCATGGGTGGCCACTGCAGGACATATGAGCAGGTATACCACAGGGCATTGACATGATCACATCTGCATGGAGGAGGCAGCTGCAGTGGGCCATGACCAGATGGTTACTGGCGGATGGCCTGCTAGGGACATACCACTAACACCCAATGAAGAGTTCCTGGCCAATATCAGGGATCCAGACAGCTCACAGGAGAGTGCAGTACAGCATGTCCTGGATGTTGGTGAAACAGTTTCAGAGACAGCAAGCATGTCCCAGGAGGAGCTTCCAGATAGCCCTTGGTATCTCAACAGTTGAATACTGTTGTACAGTAAACAATTGTAACTAATAAGTTACTTTTATGTCACATGAATTTTTATTTTTTGTGGGGAATTGAAGATTGCTACAGTTGTTAGCTTTGGTTGGAATTGTCAGCCACATTCTTATTGAAAGTATAGAAATGGACATATAAATGGGTAAAAGCGTCTGTAAAGTGGAACCAGTGTTAGTTTGTTAGCATATATTGGAGTATAGTAGTGCAGGTTTTAATTTTTCCCCGTGTTTGTTGTTTTTCATCAGAGGTGATCATGATAGTGGAAGTGTGGGCACTCTGCCACCTGATGTCAGTGTATCAGCAGACTCTGATGATGGTAGTGGCCAAACAAAGGCACAGTCAGGGTGGCGGTGCAGAGGTTGAATCTGACACTGAGGCAGCCATCCCTAACAATTCCATCAGACACAGCCAGTAGGCCTATGCCTACCCATTCCAGTGAGCCCTCAGATATTGGACAGATGAAGGGTGAGGTCATTGATCAGGGAAGTGTGGCTACTGCAGTTTCAGTGCCTGTTTACTCTGGTTGTAGCCAAAGTGTGGGCAAGGTGGCACCCAGGAGGGTTGATAGGGGTACTTGGAGGGGGCCTGCTGTCTCTCCTCCACCTGGTGCAGGTGTCTTTTGCTGTGCCACTCAAAATATGTTTAGAGACATGAAGGCACAAGCACATTCTCATAGATGCTCAAGAAAAATGTTCAGGGTTGTAGATGTGGCACAAGGTGACATGCATGACTGCCTCCACCATGTTGCCAATTCAGTGGATCAGATGAATGATACATTGGAATGGGTGGTGTCTGTGATGGACTGATAGGTGTCTGTCATGGAACAAGCATTGTCTGTGATGGAATGGCATGCTCATGGGTGTAGGTCAGCCACCTCATCTGCTGTTAGCCAATGTGGCTACACCTGATCATCCTCCCATAGTGCCAATACTTCCACTGCTCCATCAGAGTGTGCTGTCCACACCCAGACATAGCAGACCATGGGGTGGGGTCCTGGACATCTCTGTGAAGGGAGCTTATCCAGCAGACCTCAGCTATGGTCAGGTACCAGCAGTGCATCTGACCATGGGCGTGAATGTGCCAGTGCAACTCCTGAGATCCAGTTCTCATGGTCTTGGATGACAACAATGAACTCCCACCTCTATCATGCATGGCTCACACCTGTCTGACATACCAAGACACTGAGCCAACACAGATCTTGGCTGTGTTCAAGAAGGCATTCACAGACCAATTTCACCTGGAGGACCCCTACAGACACACACACACACACACACACACACAAAAGTTACATGGTTCAGCTGTGCAGCTTAAAACTCATTTTGTCTCATTGGCCATTTGTTGGTTTAGCCAGAAGTCTGCCTGCTTCTCCTTCTTATTCACACACATTCACCAACCATTTATGTCAGCCTAGGCCTCCAGCACTCCCAACACAACAACCTGTGCAAGTGATGATGGCTGTGCTATATCCCTGTTTTTCTATCTTTGGATTCAGGGACACAAAAGCTTTGTGTCTGATGCTCAGGGTGCATAGCTGATATCAAGTGCTTAGTATATCTGCATTTGTGGTGTTGAACTGGTAATTTTACCCTTGACTTATATTGGCCTTAGAAAGTTACACAACCGATAGCATCAAAATTTACCAACTTTATTGTGAATGATGTTGTGAGGGTTGTAAAGTCAGAAACTACAATGAGTATCGTTACTTTTTAACTTCTCTCTTTAATGGTTTTCCAGTACAAATGGATGGTGATAAACTTGGTCATACAGTGGCCATCACTACTTTTGAGGGGTATGACTATGTAAATATTTGATGCCTGAGGCCTACTACTTAATAATGGATACATATAAGTCACACAAGTCTTTGCTGTCACATGTTAAGATAATTTCTGTACCAGTCTCCCACCTTCTACTTGCTTACAGTGCCAGTTAGTGAAATACAAGGATATGCCACTCATGCATATTATTACAAATTATACAACGACCTCCCATTAATATTCAAAAACGTGCACGCTGATTGGTCAGCATGCACGTTGTAAATCAGTTATAGTAATGGAAAAAAGGTCTGGTCGCCCGGACATTTTCCATTACTATTAACTCTTTTTTTAAGCAACGGAGAATGCAAAATCTCAGTTGCTTCATACTGTCTAGCTATGTTAAACGAGTTTAACATAGCGAGACAGCTTTAAAAAAAGCAATGGAGATTCTCTGTTGCTTATTTTAAAGCTGTCTCACTATGTCAGACTCCTTTAACATAGCGAGACACTTTGTAAAAAGCAATGCAGATCTTGCTTTCTTTGTTGCTTTTTTTCAAAACTGTCTCGCTATGTTAAACCCATTTAACATAGCGAAACAGTTTGTAAAAAGTAACAGAGATCTTGCTTTCTCTGTTGCTTTTGCCCACAGCTCTGATGTACTGCGTAGGCATACGCATGCGCAGTACATCAGAACTGCCGCAGAATACCAGACAGCTGCAGAAGGGCAGCAAGGAGGCATTACACAATGCCATTATTTAAGAAAAGTAATTATTTTTTTCTTAAATAATGTCATTGTATAATAGCAATAACCCACTTCTGGGTGTGGGTAATGCTGGATTTACCCATGGTTGGCTTTGTTTGGCCACTTGGGCTTCGCCCTCATGACCAAACCACACCAACCGTGTGTAAATCCAGCATTACCCACACCCAGGCGTGGGTTATTGCTATAATATACTCCATGTTAAAGACTTACCTTGTAAATGCAGCAGTTGACACAATTGTAGTTTTGGGCTGACTCTGTCTGATGCAAGCAGTATAGAGCCAATTCACTGGGAGGTAAAGGTTTTGAGACTTGCCTGGCATCAATGTTACTATATGTATGTACGTAGGAGGAAGGTTTTAGACCTCTAGGTTGTGAATAAGTGTGATATGCATTGTCTTTAGCCAATACAAGGGCATACTGAGCAAGCCTACATCTGCCTACACTCACAGCAACTGGTGGTTCCTGCTCTGACCCCTCATCTGCCTGTGGCTGTGGTGACTTTAGCATTGGTGGTGGGATGTGTGTCCCTTTCCCTTGCCGATCCTGCTGAAGCTGTTCCCTCAGAATAATATTGTGTAGCAGGTACATACTGTGAATATTTCTGTACATGTCCATGGATTGCACTGCAGGGCTCCCCCAGATGTATCTAGACACCAGAACCATGGCTTCAGCAGCCCAAACACATGCTCTATTATATTTCTGGTTTGAGTGTGTGCCTCATTATGGCATTCTTCCATGGGTGTGTGTGAATTTCTTATGGGTGTCATCAGGCATGGTTCCAGTGCATAGCCTGCATCCCCCAGTAAATGACCCTGTGTTGTATCCCCCCGGCAAACATCTGGTACAGTTGGAAGGTGTACCAGATATGTGAGATATGGTAACTGCCAGGGTTGCCAGCTTACAAGTTCAAGATGATTCCTTTGGTATTACACACAACTTGGTAGTTGATAGAGTGGTAGCCCTTTCTGTTTATCTAGAGCCTTTCCTGTTGTCGGGTGGTGCCTTAAGTTCTGTATGTGTACAATCTATGGCACCAGTACTTCAGGGTAGTGTGCTACTCAGTAGAACTCTTCCATATTTCTGGCCCTCTCCTCAGAACTGCAGGGAAAATGTATGTGGTCATTGGCATGTTGGAGCAAAGCATTCAGGAATTGGTTGGGGATCCTGGATGCTGATGCCTGTGACACCTCCAGCATGTCCCCTGTTGTTCTCTGAAGGGTACCTGTTGCTAAGATTTTAATTGTTACACATACCTTTGGCTCCACTGGGATGGGTTCCCCCTCAATTGGCTCTAGCTCCGGACAGAGTTCGCAGAGTTCCTGTAGTGTGTCCTAACCACCCTGTAGCTCTCTACAGTATTCACATCATGTAGGTTGTACAATGTTAAACAGGGCCTGAAAAGTCTTCTCCTTCTTGGCTGTGGTCTATTGGCAGCAGCAGCAGCAGCAGTATTGGCTTGAGCCTGTAGCACATACAAATGAATTAAAGCAACAGCAGTCCCTAACATTTTGTCTATGTAGACTCCTTTCCATGGGTGTATTCCAAAAGTTTTGAAATTCACAGGAAAAACAAGCACAGAGTCTACACAGTTGATTTATAGCTTGTTGAATAGGTCTACCATGCTGGATTGGTTGATTAGCATGCAATTCAGCTGCTTTTGATGTAATTAGAATGCCACAGTGTTTACCTTGTTTGCACAGGGGTGCACACCTCTACACAGCATTTACTGAATCTAAAACTTGCTACGGCGTGATGCGCACATGGTGGAAAATGATCACATAGGGTTAACTGAATCCCCCCAAAGATTTATTTATAACATGCTTTACACAATGCTGTTGTAGCAGTTAAATGGATTATAACATGATTTGCATATTATTGTCTCACTTAAACCTAGTATAACAGCATTTACGCAATATTGCTGTAACAGTTTCATGGTGCATAACAGGATTTATAGACTATTGTTGTATAATAAAACAAGATTCACACAGCAACCCTGTATCAGGCAAATGGTTAACTAACAGGAATTATATCACAGTGTTGCATAAAAGAATGTCTTGGTACATAACAGGCATCTTCAGGAAATATAAAACAGGCTAAATAAAACATTCTCATAGCTAGAGAATTGTTGGAATAATATAAATAATTTCCAATTATAGATAAGCTCACTAAACTAGGTAAAAATTCCTATGTCACAAGATGGGTTGCCAACTGGCTCATGGACAGAACCCACACTGTGAAAGTAGCGGGTTCCAAATCCAACATCAAACCAGTGACAAATGGAGTACCACAGAGTTCAGTCCTGGGTCCTCTCCTGTTTGGTATCTACTTCTCTGAAGTGCAGGCCAACACAGAAGGTCTTTGGCTAACAAAGTTTGCAGATGACTGCAAACTAGGAGCCATAATCGAAACTCCTAACGATGTGGAAAAACTACAAAAGGGCCTCACTGAGACAGATACCTGGTGTCAAAGCCATGGCCTGAAGCTCAATGCCAAAAAGTGTATTCTCATCCCCTTTGGTAAAAACTCTGTACCCATGAACTTACCACATAGCTGGTAGTCTACTTAATGCCGAAAATGTGATAAGAGACCTTGGGACACAGGTGGACAGTAGTCTCTCCTTTGATAATCACATCGCCACAGTGGTCAGGAAATACTTCTACGCGGCTCATCTCATCACAAAAGGATTCTCATCCAGAAAAAAAGAGGTCATTGTTCCCCTCTACTCATCACTCATTAGACCCATTATAGAGTACAATGCCCCTTTTTGGTATGTACCTCACATGACATCTACAACAACTGGAAAGACCACAGAAATACCCCACAAAGAGGATTACTGGCCTCAAACAGATGCCCTATGCAGACCGTCTCAAAAAACTACAGTTTTACTCCATCGATTATCACCTACTCAGGGGCGATCTCTGCCTAACATACAAAGCTATGTCAAACCCAGAGCTGTTGGACATGCTCCACTTAAAGAAATCCCAATCCCTCCGAGCTACACGCTCTAGGGACCTAAACCTTGTCACCACAATAAACAGAACATGCTGGAGGGATAGATTCCTGTCCCAGAGACTTCCCATACTCTGGAACAGACTACCTATCTATGTCAAACAGAGCTCCTCATTGGCACTCTTCAAGAAAAATCTTGATGATTGGATGGGAAATGGGAAATTCACCCCGGGTATCACTTCTGTGGCTCTGCTCGACAGGGGCACAGGAAAATAATTTTCTTGGGTGGTGAAAGCCAGGGTACATTTTTTGGCTAGGCTTGTAAAGGCCCTAGGGCCGATAGCCTAGTATCTACCTATGAACCTATGAACCTATGAACCTATAAGAGTAGCAATAAGTGAATAATCGAGGGGGGTAGCAGACTTCTTTACTTGGACAGGGAAGGTCTTTCACAAAAGAGAAGTACCACAAAGAATGCCTTGAAGGCACTTACATCAGAGGATCTCAAATTCATTGGAGTATTAAAGGACGAGGTAATGCATCAGGTTTTATTTACTTCAATTAACCTGGTTGTTCCTATTAGTCCAATAGTCTTTCTGCAGAAGTGACAAGAGGGATATTTATATTGACTAGGGTTAACTGGGCAAGGATTCCTTTGAGTACTGATCCACAGCTACCTGTTGGAAAATGTTCTGTAATACAGTGGTGAGGAACACTTTATTTTGGAGATGTATTTTCACAGAGCTTGATTGTGAAGGTATGGACAAACACAGAACATGTTGAGATTGCAGTGTTTCAGACTTGCAGGCTTGAGTGAGTACTATGGTTTGGAGTATTGCTTTTAGGATGAAGGTAATCATGACTGTAAGTCTCATAAAAGTGATACTAAGATAATGACTAGATTTTTAGTCTGAATTGACTTAAGACATGTACTTCAAATTGAACAAAGCTTACTTAAACTTGGAATACTTAATGCCAACCCCTAGAACTGTAGCTCTCTGAACTGAAGTAGAATGCATCCTGGTGGAAGAACAGTAGAAATATTAAACATATCCATAACAACTGCCATATGTTCATAGGTTCATAGGTAAGTACTAGGCTATTGGCCCAAGGGGCTAAGTAAGCCTACCCAACAAGGTTCCCTGGCTTACGCCACCCAAGAAAGTTATTTTCCTATGCCCCTGTCGAGCAGAGCCACAGAAGTGATCCCCGGGGTGTATTTCCTATTTCCCATCCACTCATCAAGATTTTTCGTAAAGAGTGCTAATGAGGAACTTTGCTTGACATAGATAGGTAGCTTGTTCCAGAGTATGGGAAGTCTCTGGGACAAGAATCTATCCCTCCAGCATGTCCTGTTTATTGTGGTGACAAGGTTTAGGTCCCTAGAGCATGTAGCTCAGAGGGATTGGGATTTCTTTAGGTGTAGCATGTCCAACAGCTCTGGGTTTGACATAGGTTTATATGTTAGGCAGAGATCACCTCGGAGTAGACGATATGCTATGGAGTAAAGCTGGAGTTTTTTGAGATGGTCAGTGTAGGGCATCTGTTTGAGGTCAGTAATCCTCTTTGTTAGGTACTTCTGTGTCCTTTCCAGTTTTTGTAGATGTCTTGTGATGTACATACCAAAAGGGGCGTTGTACTCTACAATGTGTCCAATGAGTGTTGAGTAGAGGGGAACAATGACCTGTTTTTTCCTGGATGAGAACCCTTTTGTGATGAGGTGTGCCATGTAGAAGAATTTCCTGACTACTACGGCGATGTGGTTATCAAAGGAGAGACTACTGTCCACCAGGGTCTCAAGGTCTCTTATCACACATTCGGCATTAAGTAGACTGCCTCCTATGTGGTAATTCATGGGTACAGAGTTTTTACCAAAGGGGATGACAATGCACTTTTTGGCTTTGAGCTTGAGGCCATGGCTCTGACACCAGGCATCTGTCTCAGTGAGGCCCTTCTTTAGGATGTCCACATTATTTGGGGACTTGACTATGGCTCCAAGTTTGCAGTGACCCGCTTTTCTCTCCTTGGGGAAGTGTCAACATAAGAAAATCTCACTGTTGATGTTGTGTGCCTCCCATAAGCCCAATAACTGTTCAAGTAAGGCATTGCATCTTTCAGAAGGTTGGAAATCTAATTGTACAACATATGTTTTTTTTGCTAATACAGTAAGTAATTGCTAAATATCTTCCCCAGACAGTTCCATGCTGTGAGTCCAAACCATGGTGCTTTCTCAGTCTTACAAGTTTGAAACACTGTAATGTCAACTAGTTTTGTGTGTGTGTGTGTGTGTGTGTGTGTGTGTGTGTGTGTGTGTGTGTGTGTGTGTGTGTGTGTGTGTGTGTCCATATCTTTGCAAAGCTTCTGGATAATTTCTGTATGCAGAATTTGGTCACAAAGCAAAGAACAACCATACAGAGTTTTCTAAGAGTATTTTTCTTGAAGCTGCACTTATTGTATACATTTCCTAGAAGTATTGTGATAGTAAATCTTCTTTCAAAAAAATATTTACATAGGAAAGGCATGTGCATTGAAGGGTTGGAAAGACAAGTGGACTTGATTGTTGAAGGTATGGGGAACAGAATCACTCTGATAACCAAATTTTTGTGCAGACTCACAAATCAATGAAGCAAGCAGGAAATCAGTGTAAGTTTTGAAAACAGATTTGAATTGTGAGGTATGTCGAATGGATGTATATTTGCGGACTATGTGAAAGAGATAAGTAAGGATTTTATAGAGGAATGAACAAGGAACAGAAAGCTGTGGACCATTTACAACTGCTGCTGAAGTCATGAAATTCATGCCATAAAATGTAGAGTTTTAATATCTTTACTGAGACTTTGGGTAATCAAAGAGTAGCTCTGTTATTGCATGAGATAAAATAATGACTTTAAGAAGCCAACAAGGGATAAAATAGTGATTTTTTTGCATGAGAGGAGTTTGGTCTTTTGGTGATGGTGGGTTTCAAGACATTTTCATTTTGCTCCTAATAAACATTAGACATTTATTCTATCCAAGCATAGCTTTGCTGGCACGTGGAACATTTACACTAGAGATATAAATTGTTATGCTTCTATATGTCCACATAATTTATGGGAAATTACAGGGTACAATAGAATAAATGGAGGTGATGTTCTCAGCAATATTTAGGATGAAAAAGGAAGGATAGGAGTTGGTATAACACTGAATGTACATTAGATCAGACTTTGACAGATGATTAAAAATCACATGGGGTGGCGAGCAAGCATATTTCGAGGTGATCCAAGTTAAGAAAAAAAAATTTCACTTTTGGCAATGATGTATATTCAAAACAGTTTGTGACAAAGGAAACGGCTTTATTCTGATGACAGAGTTTTAACTGTTAATATAAAAGGAAGTGCACTAGCAAAACGCCTGTGGAACGGGAATTAAAAACTGGATGCTGAGAAAGCTCAACGGGGATGGATAAAGGGGATACTTCAGAAGGCTATGAAAGGACCATGGTGTGTAAGAACCTTCTAACTTCTCTAACTGGGGTTCTTGGTGGGTAGCTTTAGAAAATTAGAACTGTTGAATGTTAAGAATAAGACCAATATAAGTCCTTGTTAGGGGATTTGCATAATACTGTGGATCACAGAGACACTGTAGAAAAGCAGCTGTGGGAAGGGCAGTTATTTAAGATCAGTGGTGAACATGGTAGAGTTGTGCAGAAGAAGCTGAATGCTGTCAGTGGCAGAAGAGAGGAGAAGTGATTTTCCTGTACCTAGCATCACAAGTGAAGAATAAGAACAGTATATGATTGTGGAAGTGGAAAGATGACATATACTTTTAGAGAATTTAAGGGGAACAGTTCTAAATAAAGAAATGCAATATGTATGTTTCCAGTCCATAACAACCATTACTGGAACACATTGCACCAGGTGATGAATCTCAGGTAATGGAAATGTTATGCTGGGGAGGGTCAAAGAGCTTTGAGGGAACCAAACAGAAATAATGCACTGGGGTGGATGGATAAACATTGCTGTTAAAAACAGAATTACAAGAGTGTCGGTAAAATATTTTGCTACTGTTTTAAAAGAGTGGCTTGGCAGGCGGACAATCTGTATGACAGAGTAATGATATCACTGTGGAAAAAAAAATGAAAGAAACTGACTTTGATAACTAGAGACATATTTGTGTTAAATTGCAATCATAAGATTTAATTTTTAAATTATACAGTTATGACTTAAGAAACTGGAAGAAATCTATGGAAGTTTTTTGTGGAGTATTATTATGAAATATGTAATAATTATGGAATATGTGGGATAAAGATTTTTTAACGCTTTTAACCCTTGCTGTCTGTCAGACATCAGCCTCCTTCTGACCAATTGGTCCATTCATTACCAATCAAACATGTGAGGGTCAACTGGCATGAGTCATATTTTAGACAGCAATTAAAGTGTTTAAAGAGTTTTTCTATTTAGTCTTACATTCCCCAATGGATGTGGACAGGAGATATACAATAGGCTGTCCACACTGGTTATTCCTCACTTTTGTAAGGGATGTTACTGGCAAGTAGTCCCACCCCCACCCTTCAAGCACAGGAAGCAGTTTCCGTGGTCTACCCAAAGGAATCACACTTCTCCATGTGCTCCCCAACTACCTGATACCCTTCCCAACACCCAAGGAGAGGCAAATGCATCACATTCCTTCACTCCTCTCCCTCCCTGCCTAGCTCCTCCAGTGCTTTGGGCTGATAATTGGACCCTAGTCATGTGGAATGAAGTAAGGGCTCCTTCCGTGTGCACCAGGGAGCCAGACTAATATGTGGGATAAAGACTAAATGATTCTGTAGATGTTCTCATGAACCTTTAGTATCAGAAGCCTTATGATTAGATATCTTATTTTGTTTTAAGAAGGAGATAAGAATAGTATGATTTTGGATAAAAGGTAAGTGAGAAGAAATGCTTAACAGAATATAGAGTTGAGACCTGTGGTGAATAGACTCTTGGAATGTCAAATCAGCATGTGTCAATGAGGATGTTATGAAAGGAATTTCAAAAGAACTATGACAGAGAATGAGATAGTTTGATGTAGAATTTAGTGTCCATTATTCCCTCTCAATTTTCATTTACAGCTGACATTCTCTGCATCAAGGGTATGACTTTTGCAGTTGACATTAATCCATTGGAATACAAATGATTTAATAAAATAGGAATGGAAGAAGGCAGTGAGATTTGTGATGCTCTCTCTGAGGAATGAACTACCTCTTGGAAGGGGGACAGTTGTGACAAGGAAAATTAAAACTGTGGTAAAAATTCTGAGACCTATTTAAAATGACATTTTTCTAGAAGTTACATGCAATACAATCATGTATGATAAGCTTAAGTTCCTTTCTAGCTTGCAGCTATTTAGTACCAGCAGAGACTATAACAATACTCCAGGCTGCTTGTTTTCAGACGTTTTTGGAACTGTTAACTGAACCCAATAAAAAGGGACATCATATTGAGAGGACCACAGGAACTAGGAGTGAACACAATTGAGCCATATTTGTTTTATTGTACCTTGTTATCTATCTGTTTATTTCTGAGAAAAATAGATATTTTGGACTTAAATATATAGAAACAATGTATGCATGGTAGGTGAATAATTTGCAGCCCACATTTTTGGGGAAATTATGGAATAAGCCGTTCATATGAGCAATTTATTTTGACTTGCGCTGCATAGAACTATATGCATATGAAGGATTTATGTCATTTAACCCTCAGAAAATTGCATGTTAAAGAACAAATCTGCAAAGTCAAGTTAAATGAATGTGCATCTGTGCAAACATGGATCCACGATTTTGTGAAATGTGACCAATTGTAGGGCTTTTGGCCATCTCTGTCAACAGTTTTTAAACATATGAAAATGAACTTTAATGTGGAAGAACCTCTCTCAGCTGTCCAGAATTTTGCAGAATGTCCATATTTTTCCTAATATTTTTATCTGTTCCTCATATAAGTTGTGGTTTTCTGGCAAATCACTGAGGATTGCAGTCAATAAATAATGACAGACATTTGAGCTTCAGACTTCATATTCTTCGGAAAATACATGCTAATGGAATGCCTGTTATATTAGCAACTTTCTAAGTTTATAATAACAGTATTTAAAATTTGTCCCCGATTTAGGGCATTTGCCCTTTATTAATTTTGGCTTTGCCCAGACTTCTTATGCTACGAGGTTGAGTGGTATGTTTTGTTAATTCCTCTTTGTTTGTGTTGTGGAGGATCAGTTTGGGAAAGTGTGGGACTGTTTTATGCAATTCTGACTGGAATGTTTATACTGTTTGTTCTAAATTTGCTTTTATCAAGAGTGAAATGATACTGTGCATTTTGCATACTTCCGGGATATGGAGAGAGATATACAAGTCCAGCCAATCATGTAATTATATCATCCACACAAGGAGATCCTACAATGTGTCATGGTGGCATCCAGTTGCTAGTCCACTTTGTCCTCACTAGAGTTGATGGCACTACCTGTTGAATCACTGGCACCACTATATATGTCCATGAGCGACAAAGGATCACTGAAAAAAACAATAGCAAAAAATAAATAAATAAAACAGTGTGTAGTTGTGAAGCCCCTGTAGTATAACAATGCTTCTTAGTTCCTGTTCCAGCTGTAAATCAGTGTTACTGCCTCCTAGTGACAGAAGCTTGTTGCACTTATTTACTGTTGGCATTAAAGCCTTGCTGTTTTGCTGTCCTTTCCAGCATGGTCATAGTCATTCAGCTGCTGTATGTCACCTCAGATGCTACTTCCCCATTCCCTTCCCTACTGCAACAGTACACATTCTTTATGTCATTAGCAGATATGAGGCTCAGCCCTACACACACCTGTTCTATTCTGCTGAGGTATATTCTTTCCAAGATATGCAATGCCTTTTGGACAACCCAGGACATCAGCTACTTTTCTCCTTAGCCTCTCTGTCTTTTCCTTCTCCAGAGTACAGCCTACTGCTGGACATTTTTGGCACCCTCTTGCCTAGCTGGCATTACAGAAGGAAACATATCATATTTCAGAGAGTGGCTGTAATGGCGTTATGTCACAGTACTGCTATCTACTGTATTCTTGGTGGCTCAGTCTTAGCTCTGGGTTACTGTATGTATGTAACTTCCATGTACTTCTTGTGACTTAATATATTTTCTATGGGTACTCCAGTGACTTAATGTATATTGTATGGGTACTCCAGTTTCTTGAAAAGGGCATACTGTCATTAATTACTCTAAACTACCCACTCAAATACCCTTTGCTCTTGCTTTTCTTCCCTGGGTGATGGATGAAAAATACTCGCAAGGTCAATCTGTTTTACTACTCAGCAAATGATAAGAGGAAAACAAAACATCCATCAACATTTGTTCCATGTTAGTGCTTCCCAACATTTTAAGGTTGTTGTTGTCTTTCAGCTTTTCCCAGTTAGGGGTCATTCCACTAATGATTGGCAATAGATTTTCACGAATGCCGAGGTGCCAGCTCGACGTTCAACCTTCAATGAAGGCACGCCCATTTATGCATGTCTTTCGAATGCCCACCCAACCACAGGGAGGACGTGCAGACTCCACCCAAAAGGCACTACCCGCACTCCAGCTGAGAATCGAACGGGAGAACCTCTTGCTGTGAGGCAGCAATGCTACCGCCGCACCACAGTGGAAGGTACTGACTGTTATTACATATATGTTTTATTCAGTGCTAGGTATGCCATATTTATTATAGTTTATATTAATTCATTTTTTTTCAGTAACTACTACAGTGCAACCCAAGACTGTACCCCTCAGCTATCAGATTTGCAGCCAGTATTAAATATGCTATAACTCAACGTGTGCTTCAGATGCTACCTTAATGCTTCTCCTTTGCAGACATGTTGCACAGTATCAATCCAGAAGTACCTCTGGTGAACTGAGGACAACCCTGTTAACAATCACATACATTAAAATAAATAAACAATGAAATAAAAAGTGAAGCACTAAAGAATACCGGAATTATGTAATCTCATATGTATTAATTCTAACACTATCAATATCATCAAGTAAAAAAGGACTAAGAATGTTGATTTTAGTATTACACTCTCCTGTTATATGAAAAATTATTTCTGCTTTGCTACAGTGAAACTTGTTAAAATGGAAAATAAGTACACCATAATCTTACCTGAGACTTAAGTGTATGAAAGAAATCAGTCTTAGATGCAACTAATCCTTTTTTCCAGAGGCAACAACTTAATGCATGGTGCTGCACATGTAGGCCTGAGATAAGAAATGCATTACTGCTATGTATGTTTTGGAGAGAAGTACACATTGTATTTACATTCTATTAGGTTCACAAAACATATTGTTTGACTTGTCATACCTGTTTTTGCCTTTAAATAATTTTAATTTTTTTCCTGAGTTAGGAATGGTAAAAATTATGAAAAACTTATGATTTTATATTGTATATAGAGTTTATAAAGTCTAGAAATGATGAAAAGCCAGCTACTAATCTTTCTGATGTCTCTTAAACTTCACGTATGTATTTATAGAGCAATTTCCTCTAATCCGCAATATTGCAGTTTCTAGAAACATGTAAAAGGTTCCAAAGGTGACCATAACTGCCTTTCTGTATTAGTGTATTATATTCTAAGGAGTATAGTGCCTTCGGCAGCAAGGTCAAGCAGAAGTCTCACTGTGTACATTTTCAACCACTCATAGTAATTTATGCATCAGTGAAATGTATTTGAAATTTCAGAAGCATTTATATGGAAGTATTCATTTTTATTTTTCAAGGACAGCAAGCTGAGAAATGGAAGCATGTAAGATGCCTACAGTTTAAGTTGCTTCAGCCACCAGATGGACTCTTTCAGTAGCCAGACAGATTTATTTTGAAAGCCCAAATCACTGAACCAAAATAAAATGATCATAAAAGAACAAATAATAAAATGTCCAACAGAAGCATAACTGGTTGCCATGAACTAGCACCTCACCCCCTTAATAAAAAAAAAAATCACTGTAATAAGGTGTAAGTGATTGGCTTATTACAGTTATCATCATCCCCAGCAAAAAAAAGAAAGAAAAAAAAAATGGACATTCCTTCTACTGGCACACCAACCATGTAGCCAAATGCATGCCCCACTCCCTCCAGCCCTAACCATTCAGGTCCCATTTCTATGCCCTGCCCCCACACTCTCCTTTAACAAATTTTAGTTAAAAAAAAACATTTCTTATTTTAAACTGTAGCAAACAGTTGCTAGAGTTTATACCTGCCTGCACAGAGCACTTTCAGCACTTATGTTTCTTTTTAAACTGTAGCAAGCTGCTTCATTTGCTACAGTTTATACCCTGCCTGCACCGAGTGCTACAATGTTCATGTTTTAGTTAAAAAGAAAGACATTTCATTTTAATTAATCCTTGAATTTAATCATTGGACCACCTTCGGTTTGCTTATCGAGATAACTGGTCAGTGGATGATGCAGTTAATATGGGCCTGCACTATATCTTGCAACATCTTGAGAACCCAGGGACATATGCAAGGATTCTGCTGCTGGACTTCAGCTCAGCATTTCATACAATAATTCTGGAACTTCTTCACTTGAAACTCTCCCAGCTTTCCATTCCTGCTTCCACCTGTCAATGGATCACCAGTTTTCTGACCAATAGGAAACAGCAGGTGAAATTGGGGAAACTTACATCTAGATATTGCACAACGGATACAGGTGCCCTCAGGGATGTATGCTCTCCCCACTGCTATTCTCCCTCTACACAAATGACTGCACCTCTAAGGATCCCCCCTATCAAACTTATTAAATACGCAGGTGATACAACCATTATTGGGTTCATCAGGAATGGTGATGAGTCTGCATACAGATGAAAGGTTGAGCAGCTGGCCCTTTGGTGTAGTCAGAATAATCTGGAACTGAACACTCTTAAAACTGTGGAGACGACAGTGGACTTTAGGAGTGGTACTACGATATTATCTCCCCCTCTTTATATTTAATACTGCTGTGTCAGTTGTGAAATCCTTCAAGTTTCTGGGATCTATAACCTCCCAGGACTTGAAGTGGGAGACAAGTGTAGGGTCCATCATAAAAAAGGCCCAATGTACTTTCTGTGACAGCTGAGGAAGTTCAACCTCCCACAGGAACTGTTGATTCAGTTCTATACAGCAGTCATTGAGTCTCTTCTCAGCTCATCCATAACACTGTGGTTTGTATCTCGGTCTAATCATGACAAAAATAGGTTACATCGAATATTCAGGTCTGCCGGAAATATCATTGGTGCTACTTTGCCCTCCTTGCAGGAACTGTACTATTTCACAGTCATGAAAAGGGCAGGAAAGATCATCACCAACACTTCACATCCAGGCCACCATTTTTTTGAACTATTACCATCAGCCAGGCATTATAGATTAATACGCACCACAGGCCATTAAGTTCATAAACGGTTAACTCAGCTTATTAGGTTGGGGTATTTTTTTCCCAAGCCTCCAAGGATTCTGCAGTATTGTTTACATATTGTTAATACTTGTTTCTTTCAGAGTTTATTTCAGTATTTCTTGCACTGAGTTGCACTTTGTACCTTGTATGTATATGCATATGTATGTCTACTTTTTGTCTTGTTCTTAATAGTTGCATGTATGTCATTTATGGAATTCATATTTGGAGAATCACTGAAACTGGAGTCAAGTTCCTTGCATGCATGCATACTTGGGCAATAAATGTGATTCTGATTTAAACTGCAGCAGACTGCTTGCTATGAATGCAGCAAACAGTTGCTGCAGTTTATACCCTGGTGCACAGAGCACTACAGCTCTCGGGTTTTAGTTTAAAAAGAAAAAAAAAGATTATTTTTACTTTTGAACTATAGCAAATGTTTGCTACAATGTAGCAAGCAGTTGATTCAGTTTAGACAACCACACACAGGGCACTACAGTATTCAGGTTTGACTGGAAATGCAGTGCTGGGTTTTAAAAGCCAGTACTGCATTAAAGAGCAATTGGGATCAGCTCATCGCACCCACAACACTTTCCGCCTGGGGCTGTTGCTTTTCTCGTCCCACTCTGGGTATGCTACTGACACCCAAAACAACAAAGGCTGAAAAAGTACACAAGATATACAAACAGTTTTTGACTTGGGTGAGGTACACAGCCATTGAAATTGTTTGATTTAGTAAAACTGATATGATAACAAATTCAAAAGATACCATGGTAGTTTAGTGTGAAGCTTTCTTTAAGAGAAAATGTGTAATACTCTGGGGGTACAGAGCAGTTTCATCATGTTTACGTTGCATAAACTAAACTTACACTATAGTTTCTAATACATATTAATCCCAACATAAAGATACAGACTGGATGAGTACACTGAAAGCATATCAGTTTAATACTAGGGAAAAGTACTGTAACCAAACTCATCCATGATAAGTAAAGTATACCAAGACAAACAGAAACACTGGGCCTGATTCCAAAATACTTGCTCTCAGTGTAAGTGACCATTTAAACTGAGAGCAGGTCTTTTGGAATCTGGCCCTGGTATAAACCTGTTAAATAAAAAGGCTTACACTGAAGTAAGCCACTTCCACTGAGAGCAGGTCTTTCAGAATCAGAGCAGAGCAGACTTACAATGAGAGCAACTACTTTGGAAACTGGCCATAACTGTACTTGTGTGGGCATGGTGGGTCAATCTCCTACCACCAACTACAACCCCTACTATTACAGTGTAACTCAGAGGTCAAAAAACTTTAGACAGCCCAGTTTACTGAAAAGTAGAAGCTTTTCTTTTGTCCCTGGATCCATGATATTGAACGTAATGGGGTGGTGGGTAGCAAAGGCACTTGTCCCATGAGTAATAACCTAAAAAATGTATTTTCTTAGTATAGTAATGGTTGCACAATGATAGATGTTTTGGGCTTTTTAGGCGATTTGCTCTTTTGGGCTTTTGTCTGGCTCCCTTTTCTAAGGCGTCACCTGACCAGAAACAGCACTAGTCAGCCAGTACCCATTCTCTTTAGGATTTTAACAAAAACAAAAGCCATCTCTTAATGGGCACTCTGCACTATCTATGTGAAGCTTGAATTCCCAGCTGAGAAGAAGCACCAACAATCTAAGGGAGCAAAGAAAAAAAGGTAGTATGGTTTGCGGGAGTAAATGAAACAGCAGGGACATTTTGAACTGTAAGTCTGACTTGTGAAAATGGTGTTTGTGTTTATTGGAAAAAACATATGTGCTTTCAGCATTTTACCAGTGTCGAGTCACCATATGTTGTTTAATTAAATTTCACCTTGCCAATCAGTACAGATCTTGCTCACTGTAATGACACTATACTCCTGTGCTACTCACTAAAACTATCTCATACCACATCCCAGTTCTTTCTCAGCCAGTATACAAAGTTTATATATTTGTTATACAAAGTTTATATATTTGTTATACAAAGTTTATGTATTTGTTAGTATACACCCATTGATGTTCAGCCTTTTTCTATGTTATTTGAAACTTGCTATTTCCAGATAGGAAACTTGCCTTCAACAACTCATAATATACACACAAGTTCACACCTCAATGATGTGTGCTGCATGTAGTACAATTCCAGAGTTACTTGGTTATGCTAGTGAACTGCAGATGGGCTGGAGACCTCCGTTATGGGTTTCTGCTTCAGTCAGTGAGAAGTGCATATTTGTATGTGAGCCAAGGTGCAGCTTTATTGAAGAGTATTTTAAATTAACTCAGAGGACTGCCTCCTCTATATACACATGCACAAACATATTTTCCAAGGGACAGACAGTGGTCTAGTACTATCTCACAACCAGAAAAATGTAAGAATAGCTGGGCAATCTGATGAGGGAAAAAATAGGGATTTGCTAAGCAGAAATCAATAGAAAAGAAGCATGGACATTCTTATGGGTTTGATTTACCCACAGCTAACCATAAGTTGTCCCCAGCCTTTCCTCATCCTCCAGATCTACTGAACCCAACTTAGCCTCCCCTTCTCAGTCTGACAATGTTCATGGCCAGTGTGTAGCCTGAAATAATCTGGGGCATCATCATACTGCTGCCAATAGGGTGTTTTCCCTTCAGTGCCTAATACCTGCCCCTGCATGCATTCGTGCCATCTAATAGGATGACATACAGTGAACATGAAGTGCATCATCCACATCACCATGTGACCTAGCCAAAGCCCTCCCACCTGACACTGCTTTACAGGAAGCAGTTACAAGCATGTATGGACAGACTAACACTACTTTAGAGGAAGCGCTTATCAGCATGCATGGGCAGACTGATGAATTCATGGGCAGTTACTATGTTAGAAGAAGCTCTTATTAGCATACAAATGAAAAAGGTGATAACTGAGGAATCAGATGACAAGAGCTAGAGAGGAATGGGCATATGTTACAGGTGAAAGCCAATGATTTAGAAATCAGAAGCCAGAGATACAATGTGAAAATTACTAGTGTACCTGAAAGTGTAGTACAAACAACAAAAGTGGCTTAAACTTGCTTTATTACAAACACTTCAAGTACTTCTAGTACCTTGGCAGAAATATTTCTAGTGTTTGTAATAAAGAAAGTTTAAGTCGAGTTTGCTGTTTTCACTACTGTGTGGTGCCTGTGCTTTATACTGACACATACATATATCTATCTATGTATATACGTGTGTGTGTGTGTGTGTGTGTGTCCATACCTGAAAGTTTGACTGCTCAAGAATTACTGGAATTTTGGAAAGTGTGATCAGAGATGGGCTAAAACTTCCATCTCAGTTTGTTTTCAGAATAGAAAGGTTCCACAGTAAGAAATCAAAGTTGGATAATCCTAGGCATATGCTTATGGCCCACAGCTCCTTCCCCCAAGGGACTAGATAATCCAACACAGCAGAAAACACTGAGGGCATCTTTGGCAGCAAAACTACACTAAAATTATGGAGAACATTTCTGCAGACAAATCTCAACTTCATAAGGAAGGAGACTTTTGACAAGGAAACTAGATGAGCACGACCTCTCTTCTCTGGTCATTTACCTATCTGCAATAAAGGTAACAGCATGTGACAAAGTGAGTAGATTTACAGATATTGCAGATGCACAGTGGTTTTACAAATAAAAGAAGGAAAGCTGAGAGAAAAGCTTATGGAGAGGGTTGGAACATATTATTATTACACACAAGGAAATGTAATGGGAAGTAAATAAGTCCCAAAGAATGGATGATGTAAGCAAGCTGTGCTCTGTCAGTAAGAAAAAAGGCTAGGCAAGAAGAAGGTGCCACAGATAACAAGGTGAAAAACTATCTGGAAAATCCGGGAGGATACTTAACTTGACAAATAATAGCGACACACCAGACAGAGCATTCACAGACAATATAGATGCTGAAAATAATGAAGTAACAGACATTGGAAGTAAAATGACACAGCTAGAAACAACTAAATTCAACAGTAGGACACATCTAAAAAATAAAGCAGAAATCACAGTAAAGAGCACATGTATATAGCAGGTTGTAAACGACAGTGGAGGGAAGAGAGAGTATCGGACTCTGATACACAAGATGAGCACTGATGGCATCACACAGGCAGACTTTATGGACATGATCATGGGGGGCTACATCACCAGTTACCAGTGAGGACAACACTCCCTAGAAGTGCAAGGAGAGGAATACCCAGAAGTAAGTGTGAAATAGGGACTGGTTTACCAGCATTGGTTGAATAAGTTATAACGGTGCCTCTCATCCTCTAAGCACAGGAAATATAGACAAAGACAAAAATAATGGTTTGACAAAGCCCCAAAATCAGGGACAGATTTTAAATACTGCCCTTACAAGCCGAGAAAGTTGTTAGAATAGTAGAATTTGCTTTTGCATGCATTTTCTGAAGGCTATAAGTCTGAAACTCAAATGTATTTCATTATTTAATAACTTCATTCCTCCATGATTTGCTAGAAAATCACACATTCTGTGGGGAACAGACAAAAATTATGAGGCAAAAATCTGGACTTCTGCAAAAATTGAAACAGCTTAGAGGTCTGGTCATAACTGGGGTTTGTAGACTATGTACATACACTAGTGCATATTAGACAGAGAGATACTGGACAAGGCATAAAACATATAGTCCCAAGCATCATTTAGGCATGCATATAAAATAGCACAATTATTCTGAAGAACTTATGGAATAAAGATTTCAGTATTGTAGGTTCTTTGCTGATTATTGCCTTTTATTCTTTGTTGGAGAATTTTATATTGTTGGAAACTGTATATAATAATGTTCTAATTTTATAGGAGAGTTGGAAAAATAAAGGTCTTACCAGGAACACATTGGGGATAACCTTATCCACTATGAGTCATCACAAGGTTAGGAAAAGTTTCATGGAGTACAAAAAAGGTAAAAAACAAAATAAGCTTTTAATTTTTTGTAAGTATTGTTTTCTTTTCTACCTAGATTTTACTTGTTAAATTCTTGTGAAACAGCTAATATAATCTTTTTATTATGCATGCGAGTTAAATGTATGAGACATTAAATGTCTTTAATAACAAAGCTGTTTGGCATGTTTTATTTACAAAACATTATGCGGATCTGAAAATAGAGTCACGATATGTGTGGAGTATGCCAGTGTTTATGACTTGCTTCATTAGAGGAGGGCTGGTTGTAGTGGTTGCTGGGGGGGGCGAAAAAGCTTTATTTTTTTTTTTCTAAGCCATTAGAACTGACTTGTACTATATGTAAGCTCATACATATTGTCCAAAGGAGGTATGCACTCTTCTGCTGGAGAAAAAGACATAGGGTGGGTCAGTTAACAGAGGTAAAAGTAACTGAAAGTAACAGTAAGACTGCACACATTCATTTTATTTCTTGCAATGTAGGCAGGTGCTCACGCCCCATTAAATACAAGGGGATTTTTCAGAAATTAAAATATTCAAACATTCAAGTGACCCACTAAAAAGAAATAACGCCACTCGGGAATCATGAACCACAATTTATTACATCCAAAAACACATCAGTTTAAGCACTTTTGTTCACTTTGGTAAGGAATTTCTTCAGAAACTGAGTATAACCAAAAGGAAACAATGCTTAAATACAACTATTTTAAAAAATGGCACCAAAAAAAAAAATGGCTCCTTTTTTCCTTAAAGTAAAATACACCATTGTTAAAACTACTACCATTAAAATCATAAAGCTGCCAACATTCCAATATACACATGTAAACATGACTTGTGAGAAAAGAAAAAAAACAAAAAACAAAAAACAATACATAATATCATTAGGAGAGTGCATAAGATTAAAAAACAAGATTAACTAATACATAAGGATTAGCCTTTTAAAACAGGTTTTAAAGAAATTACATCATTGATACCAGGTGGACAAATGCAGTTCAGTAAGGCTTGCCAATGGAATTCCCTTTTTTCAAGCAGGTTTTCCCAATTACCCCCCACCGTTTTTTGTTCTACCTGTTCAAGGATAGAAAAAGAACATTTTTAAAATTCTTACAAACTAAGCTGTACTTGAACAAACCATTAGTGTGATTAGACTTAGGAATAGCATATATGTGTTGATAGATTTGTGTCTTTAACAGCCCAACAGTCTTGCCAACATAAAATGATGGGCAAGACTCACATACAGCCACACACACCACACCCCTAGAGTTACAATTATATCGACCCTTCACAGGAATAATGTGTGGATAACCATGAATGTGCATACTGGAGCCTTCAGGAATGAACCTGCATTGTTTACAGGAACCACACCTCTTCATACCCCACTGATTTATAAACTTCTCATCATAGGCCCCTTGCAATTCAAAGATATTTTTCATATTTCTACTATTCTTGAATACGAATTTAGGTAAAGTCCCCAATTTACCAGTAAGACCCATGGAGGAAAAGACAGTAGACCAATGTTGTACATTCTAAACAATGAAGGTTCATTCTTGAATGTTTTAGTATACACATTCATGGTTATCCACACATTATTCCTATGAAGAGTCAATATAATTGTAACTCTAGGGGTGCAGTGTATGTGGCTGTATGTGCATCTCACCCATCATTTTATGTTGGCAAAACTGTTGGGCTGTTAAAGACACAATTCTATCAACACACATACCTATTTATAAGTCTAATCACACTAATGCTTTGTTCAAGCACAGCTTAGTTTGCAAGGATTTAAAAAATGTTCTTTTTCTATCCTTGAACAGGTAGAACAAAAAATGGTGGTGGGGGGGGGGGGTGATTGGGAAAATCTGTTTGAAAAAAGGGAATTCCATTGGCAAGCCTTACTGAACTACACTTGTCCACTGGTGTCAATGATGTAATTTCTTTAAAACCTATTTTAAAAGGCAAATCCTTATGTATTAGTTAATCTTTTAATCTTATGCACTCTCCTAGTGATATTATACATTGTTTTTTTTTTTTTTCTTTGATCACAAGTCGTGTTTACATGTATATCTTAGAAAGTTGGCAGCTTTATGATTTCAGTGGTAGTAGTTTTAACAATGGTGTATTTTACTTTAAGGAAAAAAGGGTGAGTGTTTTTGGCGCCATTTTTTAAAATAGTTGTATTTAAGCATTGTTTCCTATTGGTTTTACTTAGTTTCTGAAGACGTTCCTTACTAAAGTGAACAAAAGCGTTTAAACTGATGTGTTTTTACATGTAATAAATTCTGGTTCGTGATTCCTGAGTGCCATTTTTTTTTATTTGTTTTATAGTATGCTGCTTGTCCCATTGTTTTGTTTATAAGTGACTCACTAAACTAAAGATTAGGGAATCATGTAAGTTACAACAGTATCAGGTATACCCAGGCAGAGCAATAGATCATAAAGCAAAGGAAGCAAGGGGGAAGTATTATTTCCATTTCATCTGAGCCTGAAAGTTAACATGGAATCTTTTAGAATAAGTTTCATATGACGATGAATTATATGAAGGAGTATGGTGCAAAACAGTGAAATAGTAATAGACAATACAATGCATATACACCTAATGCTGATAACCCAATATTGTTTGTGGACTTTTTCAAAAACTAGGAAGAGATAATGGATAAGGAGGCTATACAGTTGATAAAAAAAACTTCAAAGTTATGTTGAATCTAGAACTGAACAAGCTATATGGGAAAAAGGAATATCATACTAGGGCCCAGAGTGCTTGAAAAGAAAATTGTCAGAACAAGGTGCAATACAAGGCAGAAAGTCAGCATCCACCCTTTCTAGAGAGGAAGATGTTCAGGGCAGTAGGCTGGGTTACTTTCTCATAGACAGGGATGACCTTACCTAGTGAGAGGCAGATTGCAATGTTAGATTAATATATTGCAGACCATGCTGCTGGTGCTTTGTTAATAGTTGTGCAGCAAAAGTAAAGGTAGATTCTATTCATGAGGACAGGCTTCATATAAATGGAGGACTCAAGAACAGCAGGAGAGGCTTAGAAATGAAGTAAGCCTGGAGGTGTTGGATAACACACTTGAGCAGGATACTCTGCATGTTTTATGGTTGGAGGGGTTGTCTAATGGAAATAGAAGGTGAGAACAGTTGAACTTAGGCTAATAGACTGACAGAAAAGGAAAAGAGGTTAAAAGAGTTACAGGATCTAATATTAGGACAAGCCAATAATGTGCCTTCTCTGATTAAGGAATTGTATATCTTAAAGGGGAGATGAAGAAGTTAACAATATGACAAGCAGAAGCTGAATGTGTTCACGGGGAGAAAACTGTGAAGCATACAGTGTACACATCTAAAAAGAAACATAATGAACATGAAGTGGGCAGCATAAAGGATAAAGATGAACAGCTATTTGATTCACCCAGTTAAAGAAGGTAGGCCTTTAGAGTGCATTTTGAAGAAATATACCAGAAATACAAGGAGTATACAAAGAAAGATGGTTTCAAAATTAATTGTATAGAAAGACAGTGAAGAGGACCAACTGAAATTAAATGCTCCTATTACATTATAGGAGACAGAAGACTATAGGAGATCCAAATTACCATACAGAACATAAAGAAAGTGAAAGTACCTGGTCCAGATGGTTCCCACCTTAATTGTAGGTGTGTTTTTTTGGGGGGGAGCTGCACCTATATTATAATCAAATCTAAAAGGCAAAATTGCTGAAACATGTTAGAATTATTGTAATACAGAAAAGGAAGGGAGATGCTAATTACAGGTCACCATCATTCTTCAATTTGGACAAACATTTTGGCAAAAATCCTAGCAAAAAGATTGGATGGGATTTTACACAAGATTTTAAGGTCAGTTTTTTTTTATTAATCATAGGCAGAGCTTTGATAATTGGCAGACTTTAGCTAGTTTTCTTGAAACCATCAAGTGTGCTATCATTACAATGGGGCATATTATTATTTGAATAAGTTGTTGTATGATAAACCCCTTTTTTTTAAACAATTTTATTGATTTTAATACATTCAAAATTGTAAACAATCACATAAAATCATAGTAAAAACTGTAACCTGAAAAATTTAATATATATAAATTACATTATATAAATTATATGTTGCGTCTTTCGGCTTTTCCCAGATAGGAGTCGCCACAGCGGAACTCTGGTCTGCTAATGATTGGCAATAGATTTTTACGTGCTGAGTTGCCAGCTCTGATGCACAACCTTCAATGAAGGTATGCCCATTCACGCATGTCTCCATACAGAAGACGCTCTAGCTGAGAATCTAACAGGACAACGTCGTACTGTGAGGTGACAATGCTACCGCTGCACCTCCACCGCAGCTATTATATAAATTACATGTTTGATATAAACCAAACTAACAGAAATGAACCAACTAAAGTATTTACATAGAAATCCATTAATATATTTAAATGTGTTATTGATATCTGATTATAATGCATATTGTCATTATGAAAGAAACAAACTAATGTAATTGTTATAGAGATTCATTCTTCTTCAACAAGTTTTGCAGATTAACCCACAATTGAAGATTGTATGTTATTTTGGTTGTCCTTGAGTATATAGTTTTTAATTGCAGTTGGCATACAACATTTAACAGATTCTTAAACTCAGAAAAGGAAGGAGATTCTGAAATCCAATTTTTTGTTATAGTCTTTCTGGCTACTGCCAGTATTGCCCATAATAGTGGATACTTTATTTTTCTGACACATTGTGGAACAGGAGTATTAAATATCACCAGAGATTTATTTAATGTGAAATTGTCTGAATAAAGTGCCTGTAGTAAATTATTTACTTTCCCCCAGAAAGTATTTAAAGTATGGCATTCGTAAAACATATGTGCCCAGTTTATGTCTATATTTGATTTACATTTATTACAAATATTTTTTTTTGTTTATTTTATTCATTAATTGAGGAGTGTAGAATGATCTGTTTATACATCTCCAGGTGTATAATTTCCAATTCAAAGATAAAGTAGTTTTCCCTGCTGATTGTAATATGTTTGCTTTGTCTAAATCGGTAGGAATATTATTATTGATAGAGTAAAAATAGTTCCAGAAGTTCTGTGGACATCTGAAAGTTTCTTCCCTTATAGTTCTATAAATAAAAGAAAGTTTACCAGAATATGTATGCTTATGAAGTAAAATTGATTGAAAATGATATAGTAGAATACTGGATTTGTGTTTAGTTATTGATGAGATCAATTCTAATTTATTAGCTAGAGTTAGTAAAAGTGTGTGTATATCTAGCCACATTGTATTGTCTATTTGATAGTCCTGTATTATGTATTCAACTGATTTGGTTTTATATCCTGATGTTAGTTGGAATCAGAACTTAAGATCATTACCCTTAATTCAGTCTCACATAGACCTATTGCAACAGCAAACCAAACACATAAATACACAAAAACAAACTCGGAGGTTCTAAATAAAAATCTGCCCAAGCAGCAGAGACCTCCAAAGCAGACTTCCAAGCAACCACTACCCCACAACAATACCCATGTATTACATAGTTCACAAAGTCAGTGTGCCACACAGTCACAGCCCTTAAGGCTAAACAACACACCTAATACACTTGTAATAGGTGACTCTATTGTCAGACACACTGATGTCCCACTCACCAGGCTGAACAAGGAGAAGGTCACTGTAAGCTGCCTGTCGGGTGCCAGGATCTGCCACATAACACAAGCACTCAGGTCACTCCAAAGCAAGTACAAATATGACTCCGTCATTGTCCATGCTGGTGTGAATGACCTGAGACGTACCTCCCTGGACTACATGAAAAGAGACATAGAAGAACTCTCTGATTATGTAGCCCAGACCAGTATGACCCTGACCTTGAGTAGCATCTTACCCTCACCAAGAATGATGCCACAGTATAAAGACAAAATGATCAATTTTAACAATTGGCTAAAGTATTGGTGTCATTCAAAGGGGATCCAGTGTCTGTCAGCCTGGGATGACATGCTCGACAAGCCACGTTGCTTCACTAGGGACAGCTTGCACCTGTCACCCCTGGGCTTTTGAATACTGTCTAAGGCTCTTTCCACCCCCATAATGCCTTTTTTAGGCAAGGCTCAAAAGACAAACCCACCTCCATAGACAACACAAAGAAAAAGAAACTAAGGGTAATGCTGCTCAACGGCAGAAGTCTAAACCTCAAGATGCATGCACTTGAGGCTCTCCTCAGTATAGAGAATATTGATATCTGTGCAGTAACAGAAACCTGGTTCAAGGCTCCCGAGAGCACCCCAGCACTACCAGGTTATACCTCATACCATGCTTTTCGGCCCCAAAACTTGGACCGAACCACAAAAGGAGGGGGAGTATCCATATTCATCAAAGATACCCACACCTCCAGGTTAGTGGCACTGCACAAAGCATCGGAGAACATCCATGTGCAACTAACAATGGGCAAAACGGCCTTTCAATTTGTAGCCTGCTACAGACCACCCTCCCAAACTCAGGAACCCCACTCGGCTTTCCCGAGAACACTGAAGAATATGAAGGTCTCTCCAAACACCATCATATTGGGTGACTTCAACTACCCAAACATAGACTGGGAGCACTACTCAAGCCCCAACACCCTTGCCCAATGGTTCCTAGAATTTATAAACTCAAATGCTATGGAACAACTGGTCACCACTCCCACAAGAGGGGAAAACATATTGGACCTGATCATCATCAACATGGGGACTCTATGTTCCATACCAGAGGTACACCCCTCATTGGTAAGATCTGACCATAAATTAATCTCACTGGACATCCATATCCCGTCCCCACCCCCAGCCAAGGAAACTACGGTGAAGAACTTCACAAAAGCAAACTTCACACTTCTCAAAACCAAGGTGGAATCCTTCAATGCCCCTGGGCCAGTGGAAAATACGGCCCAAACCGCAGAATCCTTTACAAACGTATTCTATGGACACCTACAGGAATGCATGGATCGTGCTATCCCAAATAAAACCAAGACTCACTCCTCCTGTCTGGTGGACCCCAGCCATAAATAAGCTATACAACAGAAGGAGGAAGCTACTACATGATAGAGCAAAATCCCAAAAAGGGAAGGCATCTCTGATCAGTACTAGCAAGAAACTACGATCCCTCATAAAATCATCTAAGGTCAGCTTCGAAAGAAAAATTGCACAAGACGCTAAAGATAATCATAAGGCCTTCTTTAGTTATGTCAGGAACCTGGGTGGCAACTCCCAGATATGCTCTGAGTTAGTGCAAAATGACAAAAAATACACTGAACCCACAGACATTGCCAACATCCTGGCAGACAGGTTCAGTGAAAACTTCTCACCCCCTTCCCCTCAAAAGAGCAAATGTCTATCCCAACAGAGTGTAGCCTCCCTGACATCACAGATGCACAGGTGAGAGCTGCCCTCTCCAAAGCAAAAAACACAGCATCAATGGGAATGGACGGTGTCCCGGGCTGCATCTTACACGAGCTCTGAGAAGAACTGAACCCTCACATAAAGTCACTGTTCAATCTCAGTCTTACTACAGGATATGTACCCAAGGAATGGTGTACAGCAACAGTGGTCCCACTCCACAAAGGTGGTGCCACAATGGACCCCGGAAACTATCGCCCTATAAGCCTGACTAGACTGGTCTGCAAAGCTATGGAGCTTATCATCATGGAACTCATAAACAAAGACATTGGGAACCTCCAAACACTGGATCCTACCCAGTTCAGCTTTGTTAAGGGCAGATCTTGTCTCTTGTACCTGGTTGACTTCTTTGAAACAGTCACCAAGGCCATAGATGAAGGGAAGGTAGTCTACACAGCGTACCTGGACCTCACAAAAGCCTTCGACACAATACCCCACTCGGGCATCATAAATAAGCTCACCAGCTTAAATATCAACCCCTACATCACAAGATGGGCTGCAAACTGGCTCAGGGATATAACTCACAAGGTCAGAATTGCAGGTGCCATGTCAGACTTTAAAACAGTTACAAGTGGCATCTCACAAGGCTCAGTCCTGGGACCTCTCTTGTTCGGTATATATTCTTCTGAGGTACAGGCTAACATGGGAGGACTATGGCTGAACAAGTTCGTAGATGACTGCAAACTGGGTGCCATAATCAACTCACCGACTGACACAAGCATCCTCCAAAAGGGTCTCACAGAGATGGATAAGGTGGTGCCAGAGCCATGACCTAAAGCTAAATACCAAAAAGTGCATAGTCATCCCCTTTGGGAAAAACAAAGTGCCCACAAATTACCACATAGGTGTTAATCCATTAAGTATGGAAGAAGTAATTAGGGATTTGGGGACCCAAGTAGATAGCAATCTCTCCTTTGACAATCACATTGCCAAAGTGGCTAGAAAGACCTTCTATATAGCCTACCTTATCATGAAAGGGTTCACATCTAGATCAAGAGAGGTCATTGTGCCCCTCTACTCATCACTCATCAGGCCCATAATTGAATACAATGCCCCATTTGGGATGTACTTTACCCAACACCTGAAGTAACTGGAAAGACCCCAAAAGTACCTCACCAAGAGGATCAAGGGACTCAAATAGATGCCCTACGCAGTTAGGCTAAAGAAACTCCAGCTCTACTCAGTTGCTTACCGCCTACTCAGAGACGATCTGTGCCTGACGTATAAAGCCATGCCCAAACCAAAATTAATGGACATGCTCCACCTCAGGAAATCCAAATCCCTTAGAGCTACATGCTCCAGGGACTTAAACCTCAGCACAGAAATACATAGGACATGCTGGAGGGACACATTCATATCCCAGAGGCTCTCCTCACTCTGGAACAAAATCCCAATCCATGTTAGGCAAGCCCCTCAATGACCCTCTTCAAGAGAAATTTTGACGAGTGGATGGGAGATTGTAGGTTTACCCCTGGGATTTCTTCTGTGTCCCTACTAGACAAAGGCACAGTAAAATAACCTTAAAAGGGTTATCTTCTGTGACCTACTATACAGAGGCACAGTCAACTAATCTAAAAGGGTGGAGAAAGCCAAACACACTCTTGCTAGGCTTATAAATGCCCTAGGGCAGATAGCCTAGTATCAACCTATCAACCTATGAACCTATAAATATGGTCATTTTATTTATGTCTGAAGTTATAAAGGATTCTTGTGTGAAAGCTATGGGGAATAACAAAAAGAAGCATTCTTTGTATCTGGAGTGTTTATATATAAAATTTTTAAATGTGTTATAATATTATGAATGTAGCTAGTAGTATGATTGTGATTTATGTGTATAGTGAAATAATCTTTTAGGATCCATAAAAAGGGGTTACTTATTATTTCTAATTTATGTGTAGATGGTCTGGAAATTAGCTGTAGAGCTGATGAAACCCATAACAGTTTCCACTTAGCTGAGTATGTAGTATCAAAAAGTTGAGTAATTGTTTTGATTATTGAGGAAATAGAGTAAAGGTTTAGATCTGGGAATGCTATCCCTCCATTGTTCCAACTGTTTTGATGTTGATTAATTGGTATTCTTGTTTTTTCCCAGACCAAAAAAAATTTTATATTAAAGAATTTAACTTTTTAGTTCATTTTTTGAAGGGAGTATTTGAATGGATTGTATAATATATAATATTTTGGGTAGAATAATCATTTTAATAATAATCTTTCTTCTGTACTAGTTAACTGCTAAGAGTTATAGTTAGATTTGTTATTTGTATTTGAGTATATGGGTAAAATGTTAGTTTTGTTGTCATTAAAATACAGCCTAGACATTTTTTGAATAATCTTAATCGAGTTAAACAGGGCTGATATTGAAAAATTCTTTCCTTTTGTAGAGATGAGAACGTCATCTTCAAATAATTGAATTTTAGCTGTTATATATTTTTCAAGCTCTAAACCCTCTATTTTATTATTATTCCTAATATAATTTGCCCACAGTTCCATTATCATTGTAAAGAACAATGGAGATAGAGGGCAGCCTTGCTTGGTACCTTTTATGATAGGAATTTTATTTGAAGTATATGTACCTAATTTGATATGAGCAAATGTACCATCATACAAGTGTTTTAGTAGATTAATAAAATTGTATGAAAAATTTAAACACTCCAATAATGTGAACAAGTAATCCCAATTAATTGAGTCAAAAGCGGCGTTTATGTCCAAACTAATTAAAGTTAGGTTCTTTTTTTCTTTTGTGAGAAATCAATAAGGGCTAATGTCCATTTTATATTATCATGGGTGTTTCTATTGATTACAAAACCTGTCTGATCCTCATCAATTAATTGGGGTAAAAACTTTTTTAGTCTTTCAGTGAATATGTTCATAAACATCTTGTAGTCATTATTTAATAAGGAAATAGGTCTGTAAGAGGAACAATATTTAGGGTCTTGTTTATGTTTTAAGATAGGTGAAATGAATGTATATTTCCATGAGGGAGGTATTATGAAGTTGTTTTGAGCTGTACTATATACTTTATGGAGTAATGAAATAGCTGATTTGGGTATAACTTTGTATATTTCTGGTATGATACTATCATTTCCAGGTGCCCTATTTTGCTTGAGCTTATTGATTTGAGTTTGTATGTTGGCTAGGGTAATTTGTTTATCAATAAGTTCTATTTGTTGTTTATTAAGTTTATTATGAAGATTTTTATTAATAAAATGCTTAATGTTGTCTTTACTTTCTATATTATGTGTATCTTGGTTAATTGCATGAAAGTGACTTCTAAATTCTTCTATTATATCTTGTATATTGTATACTTCTTTCTTTTCCTTCAGGGAATATATTTCTTTAATATGGTTATGTTTATTCATTCTTTTAGTTTTAGTCTTGAGATTAGTTAAGTGTTTAGGGTTTAGTGAATAAGCAAGGAATTTAGATTTTTCTAATGTAATCATTGTCTTATGATGTAGTATGTTTCTATATTCTTTTAATTTGCTTATTTCCTCTCTAATGTTTTTAGAAGAAAGATTGTCTCTATTTTTGAGATGCCATAAATCAAGCTTGTTCTGTAATGTTTCCATATCTTTATCCCATGTTTTCCTTTTATTGTAATACCATTTGTTAATGTGTCCATATAGGTAAGCTTTTAGTGCATATATGTCATGAGTATTAGATACTGAATTTATATCTATAAAATTTTGTATTTCTTCTTTTAAAAATGACTGAAAATCTTTAGGATGGATAAGATATGCAGGTATTTTTTTTATTTGTGCATTAGGGATGTTGTTAATATTTAATTCAGATATAAAGGAATTATGATCGGAGATTGGAGAAGAAATGATTTTGCTGTTATTTAAGTCATTTATAATTTGTGTGGAGAAAAGTATTCTATCGATTCTGGAATATGATTTGTATCTATTGGAATAGAATGTGTATTTTATAGAGCTATGATCAAAAGTCAAAAATATCTTTGAGCAGGTAGGAGTCTATAAATGTTATTAATTGTTTTGCTTGAGGGGTATTTTTTCTATTTGCTAAAGTGGTTGTATCTTTTAAATCTAGAATACATTTAAAGTCCCCTCTCATGATAATATTTCCCTCAGACTGAGATATTATTTGAGATAAAAGTTGTTTGATAGTATTAGTACCTATTCCCAGGAACCAGTAATTTATTATTGCATATATTTTTTATTTATTTCAATAATGGCTAAACAAAGCAATCCTTTATTATCTTGATATGTTTTAATTATTCTTGGTAAAGGAAGTGATTTGTCCCATAAAATTGCAACCCCCTTTTCTTTTTCGTATATACTGAGCTTGCGATGATTGTATATTTATTTGTGTTCAAGAACTTAATATTATCTCCTATTAAATGAGTTTCCTGTAAAAAAATTAAGTTTGGTTTATATAGAGCTAGATATTTAAATAAACTACCTCTTTTGATGGGGTTATTTAGACAATTTATATTAATCGATAAGCCTTTTAATATAGTCATGTTGTATAGGTATGGTTGTATAATTAATTAATAACATATCAGTATAAAATGTGTAATTTGAGAATCTCTTTCCTACCATAAACTTGTTCATTCCGCAAGTACTATACATTGATTCATAGTGGGGAAACACATATATCATGAGCATTGTAACTTATAGTTCTATTTGGATAGATTAAAATGAATGTCAAAAGAAACTGTTTTTTAACAATGAACATATAATATAGATTATAAAAACACAATTTAGCTCCCCACCTGGAGTTATAAACTCCCTGTCTCAATGACATTTGCCACTAAGATCGAACCTTTAACTTGTAGCAACAGAACGCAGCTACCACCAGTAATATGTATTAAGTAATAGTGATTAGATATAAAAATAGTGATTATTTTAAATTAAATCTATTAAAATTTAACTACATATATTTCATCTGATATAGTATGTTAATCATGAAAATGAAATACAATGTAAATTATTGTGTATGTATAAAACATAGAAAAAAGTATTAGCTAGTCTCTAATATAAATTATCATAAGGATAGTATATAACTATCTATTTGACTAATTACTATTTAACCACTTTTAACTTAGTATAATATGATATTAATATCTATCAATAGTTATTAAACTATTTCGTACTAATCATTATCTTCAAACAAGGATATATACAGTCAGAAACAGATTTCTTAGATCTATTATGTTAATAGAAGTATTGTAAGTTATCAGATATACATTCATTAATCACTTTTTGTTTCCTTTCTCACAAATATATATGCATGCGATATAGAAGATGGAAAGATATTTGTCTAAATCATTCAAATGAATCTCTCAAAATTCATCTCAATGTAACACATACTGTCTTATATAGAAATGTAATATTCTATTAAAAACAATAAACAAGTGAAAATATAGCACTAAGCAGTCCAGAATTGCCCTGTCCCAGTGTTCTCACCATAGTAATCCAATAAAGAATACAGATTCACATTTCATCCTATCAGAGAAGTGGACAAACTAGTCTTACAAATCTTGGAAAATGTACTAATAAGTATAATACTGTCCACACATATTCAAGTTTTAAGTAACACAACAGTGAGTCCCCCAAATCACTTTATGTTCATCTGTCCATGTTTACCAAAACACAAGCATCAAGAGGTCAGCTCTCATTAACTAATAGTAATTTGTATGTACAATAAGTCTATTATATCTAAAATAAACCTTTAAAATAGGATCCAGGTGACCAGCATACTTTCCAGAAGGAATACTACCCTTAAAGATAAAAAGGACACTTACGTAACTGCATTTTCCAAAAACACAGATGCTTGATAGATGAATGGATCGATGAGTGGATGTAGGCAAAAACCTCTAGGTATTGGTACAATAAAAAAATATATTTAGATTAGTGAATGCTATATACAAAATGAAGCATGCAATGAGGAACCTTACTACCAGCATCTATTATCTCTGCTTTGATGATGTACAGTTGGCTTCTTGCTGGACATTAGCATTTTATTGTATCTAGTAACAGTAAAATAGCCCAAGTCTCACTGACCCTAATGGATGTTTTGGAATGTTGTCTAGCCTTCCCTGCATTGATTTACAATTTACACTTCCTCTAAAGTCTGTGTAAAAACATAAAGGTATTATAAACAGGTATGGTTATTGTCTCAGAAATATATGATTCTCTAGAAAACAATAGGCATTCATAAGCTAAACATGGATTACCACATCTACTGTTCTACTTTAATAAAGTTTTTTTAAGTGTCAGTATCAAACTTCAGTTGGCTGATCACACCTGAGTGTCCTAATGAAGTACAGCCTAGCACTCAGCATTCCCCTTGGGCCTCTGTGTTAAATATTGTTTAACTCTCTGCTTCAGAATGTATATCTGCTCTTTTCAGGCATCTGCACACACTGTACACAAACCCCTCCAATCAAAATAATCACATAGGCAAAGAAATCGCACAGCTACTTTGGATGAATTGACAAGCACTATCACAATTACTTAAAAATGGAACAATGTAGTATAAGCAGTTTTAAGAGTCTAACAGAAGGAAAATGAAAAACACCTTCTCCAGTTATTGTTCTTCTTTACCTTGCTTCTCCTATACGTCATGGGCTATGCCCCGGGAGAGCTCACTCCCCAGTGTCATGTATGTAAAAGGAGCTCACTCCCCAGTGGCATGTATGTGAAAAGTATTATTTCAGCTATTCCCACCATCATGGGCTATGCCCCGGGAGAGCTCACTCCCCAGTGGCATGTATGTGAAAGTATTATTTCTGCTATTCCCACCATAATGGTATTATTTCCCATAGCTCTTACTTCTTTCCTCAGGAATTCTGGATATAGCTGAAAATAATGGGAAGTGGTAAATCAGGATCAATGTATAGCTATTACTTATACTTCATTTAAACTTTAATAGAGCCACAGGTTTAAGTCATCACAGATTTGTTTGGCAATAAGTGCAAAACTGTACTGTCTAACATTGATTTGTTTTGTCTGTGATTTATGTGAAAAATCAGGGACAGGGTAAAAGATGTAAGACAAAATTTAAATACATTTTTCAAAATCAGCTGCAGTCGATAGGTATTGTTTCCTGTATAAATCTTAACTTCTCTGTATACCTCTTAGCATCTTTGCTCATGAAATCTAGTCATAGCAAAAACAATGGGAATAAAATTAGGGAAAATATTTAAATATAACTCTAATTAAGTTACACAAGTTAATAAAGCACCATGTTTTGCATCAGCATGCAGTTTCTAAGCTGTAAGAAGTATGAAACACTAATGTCCAGCTTCAAGGACTTCTCCGAGATCCTCAGTGATTTACCAATAAATCAAAAAACATTATAAGGGATGGGGGAAACTGAGAAAAAGCTGGGATTCTGTAAAAGAAGGTATGAAAGTTAGAAATTTAATCCACAAGCAAACATTTCTGTGTGAGAGAATGGGTTTCAGGCAGTGGGGAAAAACTGATAAATTAAACTGGAGCAGAAGTGGAAAAATTGTTCATTTATGTGTTTTATATAGTAGTACTTTTATAAATTTTAAGTAGAACACTATAAAATAAGAAAGTCAGTTCTGCAAAAGCAGTAACTCATACCCATAGACATTTGGACTCAAACACATACAGACTGTGAAGTTAAGATTTGTCCCTTTTCTGTACAAAATATTGCATTACTCATTTTCTACCATATACTTTGTAAACGCACTTTGTGCTCATAGCATAAAAGTTGCAAGCTTATAAATTACTCATAAAACAGCAGCAGCTAATTACCGTACTATATTGCAGTTGAATGTTGCCCTCTCAAGAATCATATTATGTATGATGACAAGGAATACACAAATCAGTCACTTCCAGGCTTCTGTCAAGCTTTCCACTTCCTGTATGTGCTTGTCCATTAGTGCTGATGTCATCTGGGTGCTTCTGACATCCGAGAATGTGAGAAAAAAGTTAAGGAGAAGATTTCTTAGCTGGTAACAGGGTCTGGGAATGGCTGACGCTCGTGGATGATCGTCACAAGGTAATTATTGAGTGAAATAGCTTCTTATATGTAATCCATGGGGAAATCAGTTTAAAATGTTAACAAGCCTTTTTTTTTTCTTCCTCTGCTCTTCCCTTTATAAGAAAATAATAGTATGAGCCTCGAGAGCCCAAACCAAGCAGATTACATTGTGTAAAGCATGTATGACCAATTCCATAGAACAAGTTAACCAATGCATTTGAAATGATATTAAGAATAATCTACACAGATCTGAACCATAGTCATAATATTTTTTTTAAATCTTTAGACAAAAAAAAAAAAATAAACATGCAGATAGCACTTCCCAAACACATACAGACAGCATTTCCCAAATATATGCTTGTCTATTAAAAGGCATAACAAATGTCATATCTTAGATTTATATCTGTAAAAGATACTATATATAGGGGATTAGTTAATTATACATAACGTGTTTTGTCTTGATGTTATTAATGTATTACAGGTGTCTTATAAAAGCTATTATATGAACATTTAACTGTATTTTGGCTATATCAAGTTAAATCTTATATTAAGACCCATAATAATTAAGTTATTAGTATATTTTGGGAAAATACCAGTAGTAATAATAGTAGTGGTTGCTAATAGCAGATGAATAATAATGTTTATCAGTGAGAAAGAGAAGTTATATGCAGTAATATAATGATTAATATTAAAATTTTGAAATAGATGTAAACCTTATATATGCTTAACATAACAGATGGAAAGATGAGCTCACCTTGTAAATAGATTATAACCATATAGATTTGCTAACAGTTTAAAGTCCAAAACAAGACATTCTATTAGAAAAAAAATGTTAATTTACTTTTCAGTCTCTTTTGTTTTTCATTAGTTTTCCACGTGGAATTAGATGCCAATCTTTTAAGAGATGAATTAGCCCATTCCATTTCTTCTAATTTTTCCAATATTTTATGATTTTTAACAAAGGACAGTGCAGAATCCAGATCATCAAACATCTTGGGACCCTCTGGAAGGAAGACTTTCAACCTCGCAGGGAACAAAAGGTGAGTCTTTATTTATATTTTCTTTAGTTCTTTAATCAATGGTAAAAATACTTTCCTCTTGGTAATGACCTGTGTAGAGTCAAAACGGATTATTGAACCATTGTATTTTAGTGGAGACTTAGACCAAGCTGCCTTTAATACCAACTCTTTTAACCAATGAAGACAAGAATTTAACAATAACTGATCTGGGTTGCTTTCTGTTAGTGCTGCTTACTGCAGTTAGTGCTCAATGTGCTCTTTCTATTCCAAAAGACAGAACTTCTGGTAAGTCAAGTGTTTTAGGTATCCAGGTGTTAAGTAAAGTAGCCATTTTATTGCCCTCAATATTTTCAGGAAGTCCAAAAACCCTTAGATTGTTTTGACGAGATCTATTTTCAAGACCATCCAACTTGCTTTGTAACACAGTATTTTGTTTAAGTAGAAATTCAGTATTGTTTTCATTGTCCAGAATTCTGCCATCCATGTCATTTAAGGATTCCTCTATATTAGATATTTGGATTTTCTGTAGCTTCAAATCATCATGTAGTAGTTCCATTTGTTTATTGCCTTTTTCTTTAAAGCTGTCTATTTTTGAGTCAATTTTGTCAGTTTTTGTAGTTAAGTCCTGAATGTTGGATATTATAGTTTGTAAGTCTCTTTTCATACTGGAGTCCTGACTGCCTGTCTCAGAGTGACTCATGTTGGAATTCTCTTCAGATGAATTGTGATTTTTCCAAAGTAGATTTTTGACTGGAAAATTTGTCCACTTTTGTTTTTGTTTTTTTAATTTTCTTGTAATAGAAGTTTAGATCTAAGATACTGTATAAAAACAATCCAAGTTTTCTTGTTTAAAGGACAAAAATCCAGTATAGAAAATTATCTTCAGTGGAGCTGCTGAATTCTGCTGCTACACAGTACTCATGCTAGCCATGCCCCTCGATAAACCCCTTTTTGAGGTTTTAATGAATGAAGGGATAGGTATACAAAAAGAAAAATCTTCAGAGGGACTAAGCAGGATTGCCCTTTATCACCAGGATCATTTCTCTTAGTAAGTGAAGAACTGGCTTTATGAGCCTATGGGACATTTCAAAAGAAGCACATAACTAGGGGCAAAGCCATGGTTTACCTGTACTGAGATGATAGTAGTTTAGTAAACAAAAACATAGATAAGACTTTACCAATAGTGTTGGATAAATTCAACAGATTCAGCTGTAAAGACTGGAACTGAACTCAATAAAACAGAGCTTGTCAGGGTGGGAGAAGGAAAAGGACAGAGAAGAGTTTATGATACGATGGATGGTAGAGTTTTCCACTTACCTGGGGTTAGAGGTGGGCTATACATATGCAGAGACAGTTATACGAAAATGGACCCCCTCTCTATGTTCTTCTTATCAACCTGTATCACATTTAAATGTAGACTACAAGATTTTCATGTCCATATTAGCAAAAATATTAAATCAAATACTCATTGGTTTAGCAAATGCAAATCAGACTGGGTTTATAGTTAATATAAAAGTTCAATATAATATAATACGACTCTTTTCTTTGATTGATTTAGTAAACAAAATTAAAAAGAAATGTATCCATAATAAGTTTAGATATGGATAAAGCTTTTGACTCTGTGAATTTGTCATACTTGTTTAGAGTACTAAATGAATATACATTTTCCACTGATTTCATAAAGTTAATTAAAAAGCTTTATGATAACTCAATTTCTTTTGTCAAAATAGACCCCTTTATATCTAGTTCCTTTGATAGCTTAAAAAGTACCAAACAAGGATACCCTTTATCCTGTTTGCTATTTGCACACATTATACAGCCATTTGCTAACTCTATAAGATCTAACATAAACATTAAAGACTTTAAAATAAATTAAACATTTTCTTCTAAAATTCAGCTTTTTGCTGATGGCATTCTGCTCACTAGTGGTAATATTGAACTCTTTTTTGGATCATATAATTAGCTCTATGGACTATTTTGAAAAGATTTCAGGTCTGTAATTTAATCACAATAAAACAGAGATAACCACTAAGTTAAACTCTTACAAAAAATTGGCTGGGACAATTTACAGTTAAAATACTTAGGAATTATTATTGAGACTAATAATAAAAAAATCAATTTTAGTTAACTTCCAAAACCTAATTGATGAAATATCCAAATTAACAGACAATTGGAATCAATTGTTTTTGACATCTGAGGATAGACTTATGTTGATCAAAATAATAATCTTACCAAAAATCTTATTCTTTACTCAGTCATTAATTCTTCCCCCTTCTAAAATAAAGTAAAAAAAAAAAACTCAACTTTACTAAAGTTGTTATAGTGTCCCAAAAAAAGCAAGAATGTCCCTAGACTGGCACATCAAAAGATAGGTGGAGGGAGGCATTTTTTCCCCAATATTGACTTGAATGTATTCTAAATCTGTAATTATTAAGGTAATACACAATTGGTTTGTCTCCTCTTATGCTTCCTGTTGGAAATCAATACATGAAAATATACTAATAGATAATATCAAATCTATAATTGAAACTTATACAAATTTGGACAGCAATACCTTTTTTTTGGTGGGGGGGGGTTAAAAGTCTATATATTAAATGAAAAACATAAATTTTCTTTCTACCCTTTCATAAATCAAGTTCTATTAATATTTAAGAGATTTATGAATTCAAATTATCTAATCAGAGAGCTACTAATAATATTATTTCCTGTGGCTTTCACAAATGGATACTTATAATATCTTTTAATACAAATAAAATGTTTGACTTAAAGAATAATAATTTAATTTATCGGCATCAATTTCTGAATGGGAATAAAATACCCAATAAAAAGGATGGTACTTCATGTCAATGCTAGCAAGAGGCACTCGTAACAACAAGACAACAAAACCAAGCCAGCAAAATCAAGGAAACAGATTTTAATACACAATAAAAATTGGTTAATCCACAAAGCTTTCAGGTTGTAACAACCCTTCTTCAGTGTGTAATACGGGAATAAAATACACTCAGCTGATTATATGATTGCTAGATATAGTCTGGAAAACAGTAGTTAGCTAGATTTACAAACATTTAAAGAATATTTTCAAGACAAAATTAAAATAGCATTAGATGTACAAATTAAAACTATTCCAAAAATCCTAGACTTTTTTTCTAATATAAATAATAATCCATCTAAAGGTAAATTACATTTGTCAATCATATATATTATAAGATTTATTTATTTATTTTATTTTTTTATTTTATTTATTTTATTTTACATTTGTTAACCGGGGGTGTCTGACTGAGCTGAAAAGGCCCTTTTTCAGCAGAGGCCCGGGGAGAAAAGCTCCACAAGGAAAAATTACAGACACATTTAGTTATTTAGACATGATTGGTATACACACAAATTACAAGAGACATGTTTTTACAGTGGTATGCGGCAGATAAACAGTTACAGTGGAGAGAACAAAAAAAAATGTTACATTTAAAAATAAAGGTAATTAATAGATTTGTGGTGTAAAGCTGAAGTTTGGAACATAGGTAGAATACATACATAGTACACAGGTACAGTACATACATTGTAGATTAGCCAGTGTTTGTGAGTAAGATTGAAAACTATTATCAAGTACTCTAGATTTAGTATGTATACCTTATCCACTTTCACTAGCCTGGGGAGCAATCATGGCATTGACAACTTTGCTTGAGAAGTTGCCTGCCTAATGAGGTCTTTAAAGGAGGCTTTGGATGATGTGTTTTGAATGTTAGTAGGGACAGAGTTCCATTTTCTTAGCCACTGAACTACTATATAGTGCATCTCCAAAGCTATTGTAGCTGTTGGTGACTTCTAGTAGTAGTTTGCTTGATGATCTAAGAGGCCTTTTGGCTGAGTGATGTACTAGGTTTTTGAGGGCAGGACACTTATTGGGGAGGTAATAGATAGAATGACAGAGGCAGAGCTGATTGTAGGTTAGGAGGTTGGGCAGTTCAAGCCAGAGGAGCTGTCTCAAAGCAATACAGTGATGAGTTCTATATGAGCAATTTACAGTAAATCGGGCAATTCTGTTATAGCAGGCTTCCATTTTGCTTAGTTCAGTTTTGTTGAGATTAGTCAGAATGGGAGATACATAGAGTAGGGCGGATAGAAGTTGGGAGTGAGCAATGGCTGATCTTGTGTTGTTGGTAAGAAATGGTTTGATATGGTAGAGTGACCTCAGTGTGGCATGTACTTTTTTAATATTTAAGTTGAGATGACTATCAAATTTTAGGTCGGAGTCTATGGTTATTCCCAATAGCTTAGCCTGTGCCACTGGGGCAATTGGAGTAGCATTTGTGGAGTAAATAGTGAATTGACTGTTAGTGTTTTTGTTAGGACTGGTTATAATCATAAGCTGAGTTTTCTTTGGATTGAGGATAAGTTGGGCTTTGGTAAGGTAATTTTCAATGTCAGAGAATGCTAGTTGAGTTGTTTGCAGGAGGGTGGGAATGTTTTGTGCAGCACAGATTAAGGTAGTGTCATCTGCATACTGAATTATAGATGCATGCTGTGTGGAGGTATGGAGGTCATTTGTGAAGACTGTGAATAGTAGTGGTCCTAAGATAGAACCCTGTGGGACTCCTATATGGGCAGCTGAGGAGAGAGACAATTTTCCCATTTCACAGCTTGGTACCTGTCAGTTAAGTAGCTTTGGAACTGGGTAAGAGTGGAATTTGATAGATGATATTGGTTTAGTTTGTTTAGCAGGATTTGATGTGAGCCTGTGTCAAATGCTTTGGACATATCCAAAAAAAGAGTTGACACCTGTAGGCCTTCATTTTTGAGATGGTTTACTGTGTCTGTGAAGCAGAGGAGGGCTGTAGTGGTACTATGGGAAGGTCTGAAACCATGCTGAGTAGGTGACAGGCTGTCTAGAAGATAGTTTAGCATCTGGGTATGGATACATTTTTTTTAGGATTTTGGCCAGGGGGGAGGGTAAAGCAATGGGTCTGTAGTTATTAGGTTCAGTGGAGGTCCCACCTTTATGTATGGGTGTAACATAGGATATTTTCCAGAGTTTGGGCACATAGTTTTCAACAACTGATCTGTTTAAGAGAGTGGAGACTGGGATAGCAATAGCATCTGCTGTGAGTTTCAAGAAATAGCTGGGGAGTAGGTCGGCTGCTGTTGATGAGGTTTTTAGTTTGGAGAGCATGCTTTTGATTGAAGTGGTGGAAACTGTTTTTAGGGTAAAGCTTGTATTAGTGTTATTTGTGTTGGGGGGATAGTGAGGAAGGAACTGTCCTGTGATACTAAGGATAGAATTGAGTTCACAAAGTGGGAGATGAATTGTGTTTCAATGGGAACTTTAGTGTCAGGGGTGATTGGTTTGGGGGTAGCCTTTTGGGTGGATTTTAGTAGCTGGTTTACATTTTTCCAAAATCTTTGCGGGTTGTGTTGGTATTTAGTTTGTAATGTTGTGTAGTAGGATTTTTTTGTCCAGCCTAATGCATTTTTTGCATGGTTGCACAGTTCTTGGTACATTAAGCTTTGTGTTTCTTTGTTTTTTTGATAGTAAAGCCAGGCAGTGTCTCTGTACTTGAGGATTTGTTTGGTTTCTTTACTAAGCCAGGGGTTTGTAGAGGTTCTAACCTTGATTTTGCACAATGGAGCGACAGTGTCTAGGTATTGTAGAAATGTTTTGTTGAAATATACTACAGCCTGCTCAAGTGGGAGGGATTTTAGGGGGATCCAGTCACAGTTACAGAGTAAAGTGCTGAGGACCTCAGGAGAGATTTTTTTTGTGTTTCTAGTGGATATATAGTTAGTGGTTTTGCATATGCTTGTTCTACTACGTATAAAGTATATTATGTTGTGGTCACTTAAGGTGTCTGGGAGACTGCCTGTGTGAGGGTACAATGTGCGGTTGTTAGTTAGGACCCAGTCAAGGATGGATTCCCTTTTATATTTTTTATCACATCTAGTTGGAATTTGAACTAGCTGCTGGTAGCCATGGAAATTTATTAGATTACTTGGTGGTTCTGATATACAGGTGAACCAATCACGGTTGAAGTCCTCCAGAATAAGGGTTTCTTGTGAGTATGTGGAAGAACACCAGGATAAGAAGTCTTCAAGGCTAGCAGGTGTATTACCAGGTGGAATATAGATCACAGTTGTGGTGATGATCATTTTAGGGTGAAGTTGAAGTTGTGAAATAAGTATGTCCCAATTATTGGGGGAGGGGTAGGAGTTTGGTAATTGATGAACAGTTAAGTTGGACTAGTACAGTAAGGCAGTTCCACCCCCTTTACGAAGTGGTCTGTCTTGTCTAATGATATTGTAACCAGTAGGGAGAACTTCTGAGTTAGCTATGTTTTTATTTAGCCAGGTTTCTGTTAAAGCAACTATGTCTAAGGAGTAGTGTGCTATTGTGGCCTGGAGTTCAGGTATTTTATTTCTGATACTTCAAATATTAATATTTAGAATTAAAAGATGGCTGGTTTTGCTGTTGTTGATTTGCCCAGGGATGAAGAAAGTGGGGGTGTTATGTTCTGACATTTGTGTTGGAGCAGTTTGTGTTGGAGAGGATGGATTTGGCCCTGGGTTGGGGTGGATAACCCCACTTATGGTGAGCCTGGACTTAAAATGGATATACAGATGTTGAAGTTTGATGAGGAGTGTGAGAAAGTATTGTGTTTTTTTTTTGGAGTAGGAATGAGAGCATATGTGTTTAGTTCTGAATTGGTCCATTATGTAGTTCTTGAATAATTGTGGGCAGATATTATTATAATGTGTGGTGTCTGTATATGATAGTGCATAATGTAGTGCTGTGCTACTAAGTTTAGGGATATTGCTGGAGTGATAACTTGTGTTGTTGTAAAGAATTATGAGAAGACAGACTAGACTTAGTTGTGTGATAGTCATGGTTATAAAGTTTAAGTTGTTTCAAGGTGGGGGGTCTGAATAGGATATATAGGGTTGCACTATATGTGGATGGGGAAGTAGTGTGGGTGATGTAACAAATGCCTAGTGGGAATGAGAGTGATTGGGAGTATTTTGTGTAGAGCAAGTTGGTGTGGTATAATGTGATATGACTTGAGGAGCAGTGATTGCTGGAGGTGATGTGAGGGTGAGCTGTGGGTGTGGCTGTGATTACTATAAATGTAGAGGTAGTGGGGATGGGAGGGAATAGGGGGCAGGGGAGCGGAGAGCCCGAGCATTAGCGAGGGCGAACGGAGTAGGGCAGAGCCAACCAAGTCAAGAGAAAAAAGTAAGTATTACTTTACAATTCTGAACACTTTAAACAAATTCCTGAGGTCTAATGGCTTACTGGCAAGCAGAATGTAATTGCTGACGAGCACTTGTGTCCTGGTGGGAGACTAGAAATTTAAAGATGGCTCCATGCTCAGCAGTATTCTAATATAGACTTTGTATTGGAGGAGGGAGATAGCACAAGGGGTGTAAACCAGGTGGAATGCAAAGAAACCAGAGAGGCAATTAGTGGAAATCAGTGAAGGCCTCAGAGGGGGTAAGATTATTAGAAATTAATTTGTTCACCCCGAATTGTTATACTGGAATTACTTGACAAAAATAAATAAAGAAGAATTTTCTGAAAAAAGTAAGAAACTATCCTTAAAATTTGCAGGAAAATCAATATCCTCTCTATGCTGGAAGATTTATACATGGACATTTTTACACTGAACTTTTCTAGCACCCCACAAAATTGCTGTTATATATAATTCAGAAAAATAAAATGCTGGAGATGCAATGAAGCCCTTAATGCAGATTGGGTTCATATGATCATAGAATGCAATATCGTGTCATCTTTCTGGATTGATTTTAGAAGGTTTTGTCAAGCATTGTGGTCAGATAATTGTACTATTCCAGATTTCTTGATTTTCTTCAATGCTCTAATTCCAGACGTCATTCCAGTATTGCAAATATCTCTTCTTTGGTCTGTCTGAGTTATTGCTAGGAAAGTTATAACTAAACCTGGAAATGTAAAACTACTCTCTCTTTTACAAGTGAATTTATCGGTCTAGCCACATCTGTTTGCAAAAATGAATTATCAACCATAAAAATGAGAACTGGAAATGCAACTCATCAATACATAGCCTGGCAAAAATTTAATGATCTATTAGAAAAGTACTAATGGTTTTGTACATATAATTCTTGTTATGGACTTTATTTTGTTTCAAATTGTTGAATTATTCTTGGAATATGTAAAATCAAACTTTTAAAAAAGAGGGAGTTATCAGAAAATCGAAAATCTTTAAAAGAAATTAAGTAAACTCTTACAAAAAGGAAATGATAGGACATACACAAAGGCTGGCAAAATAAATGCTATCAAGATTGATTTTCCCTAGAATTTTACACATCATAAGACATAACCCGGTATAGTTTGATCAATCTTTGGTGGTTAAGATTCAGGTCCTACCCGAAGAGTATGTCAGTGAAGCAAGACAGCATAGAATTCCAAGACAGGAACTCCTAACCCTACCCTTTGAGGTGGATGAAATTGATACAGCTTCCTTCACAGGTTGTGGCATTTATTATAACACAATGGATTACAGTGCATGAAGAGAATAAAGATGCAAGATTATGGGGAGAACTTCTATGGTTCTGCGCAAAAAGAACTTATGGCTGACATTTAAGGGAACTGGGTGACTAGGATTAAACAGCTAGGAGATAAGCATTCGAAAGTGCCTTTCTACAAAAGGATCTGGAGTCAGGTAGATGTTAAAGATACAGGAGCAAGTGATATGGGAAGAGACAGATGTATATGGATGGGAACACTTAAGGCAGCTATGGAAGCAAATGGACAAGAGGGAATAGTCCTTCACCTCCAGGAAATATAAAACTTATCCTAGCTTAGAGATCAGCATAACTTCAGTCTTAATACATTGATGAAGTCATATTTCAAATGCTTAAACACTGCATAAGAGAATTAATACAGAGAGGCTCCTTGGGACAAGTGGATTTGCATGAAAAAGAACAGAGGTAGCCTAATATTTATTTATTTATTTGTGTATTTATTTGTCTTTATTGATCAGGGAAGTTGGGCAGGGCAAATGCATTTTCAGTGGCAGCCTGGGAAGAAAAGCTCCATTAGATGCATTTAAGATACTCATGACTGAGCAGATTATTTGCAAACATATGTTCCATATTTCTTAAGATATCTAGATACAGACAGGAAATTGTTCTGCAATGACACTATACAAAAACAAAACAGGTATGTCTTCTGTGATGACATTATACATGATATTAAATTCCATTTATAAAACATCAAGTATGCAAACACTTCATGTTAATACATGTGATATAGTCATTAGATAAGACTTATAAGACAAGACATGGGTAAGGAAGTTTACAGTACTGACATGAGAACTATATAAAACTGAGGGAAACAATGTGAAACATTAGCTGGTATGTAGATAATAGTTAAAGCTAGAAGTGGGACAGTAGTATTGTATAGCTGATGAGTTAAAGATAGTGGGGTAAGAATAGTGGGGCACTTACTGACATAGCAGTAACATAACTAGAGCAGGGCTAAGGGGGCAACTTCCTTGGACACAAAGTGTTAGGGGGACTGATCAGCTATCCTGTCCATCATCCCAATCTCTTTTAGTGCATGTCATGATAGGAAGCAGCCATGCTAGGGGAAGCAGGACAGTGGATGCATGACTTGTGCCAGCTAGCTGGAATTTTGTAAATAATTATATGTCATTTGCATATTAAGCCAATTTAGTTGTTTTAGGGCTCTGCAGTAATGAGTCCTACATGTAACGTTGGCAGCAAATTTGCCTATGTTATTCTAAGACACAGAAAGTTGAGCTTTATGTATAGTATTTTGGTTTGTAAGAATAGGTGTGGCATATAGTAAGGATGGTAGAAGGTAGGTTGATGCTAGTGTTTGTCTTGCATCATCTGTCAGGTAGCGATTGGTTTTATAGAGTGAGGGAAGCTTTTGGTTATTTCTTCAATGGCTTGCAATGTGTGCTGATAAAATTGAAGTTATTGTCAATAACCATACCCAGAAATTTTGTTGGTTTATGGTTTCAGTTTTTGTGTTGTTGGATGTGATTATTTAGAGAGATTGTATTTCATTTTGGTATTGTTTAGGAATGAAGAACATACACTTATTTTTCAGTTTCATGATTTAAAGGTAGATTTCCATCTTTTAGCCAAGTTTTGATAGCAGTGAAATAATTTTGTGTGATGCCCTGAAGTACTGGTATGGATGGGACTGCGTATGTAAGAGTTGAGTCATCAGCATATTGAACTATGCTAATGAGGTAGATGGTACTATTTAGATTGTTTATAAAAATATTGAATAAGAGGGGGGACTGATATAAATCCTTGTGTTACACAACAATGACTAGTAGGAAAAAGGGGAGATTTTATCTGCGTTTGACTTCTTGCTGCCTGTCAGCCAGATCTCTGTAGAATCATGAGTGAAAGGGCTGGTTGAGGCAGAGGGAAGAAAGTTCAGTAAGCAGATAGTGGGATACAGTGTGGAATGCTTCTGATAAAATTAAGAACAGTGAAGACACCAGGTAGCCATCATTCCTATGTTGGTTTATGATATGGATGACATTGAGGACAGCAATGGTAGAGCTACGGTAATGTCCAAAAACATGATGGGGTTTGAGGAGAAAGCTGTCAGAGTTAATGCACTGCATAAATTGTGGGAAGATGTTTTTTTTTTCTAGTACTTTTGACAGAAGGGTTAGGATGTCAATAGGTCTATAGATAAAAAGTTTGGTTGATTTTCACCTTTGTGCAGTGATGTTATATAGGATTTTTTCCAGATGGATGGGACATATCCCTCAGATATGGATTGGTTTATCAGTATGGATACTGAGAAAACCATGGAGTCAGCTGCTATATCAGCTAGTCTGTTGGAAGTTGGTTGGCAGCCCAACAGGTTTTCTTATAGTAGAGGTGGAGATTGGGAGGAAGGAGGATGAATAAGACTGGTATGGATAGGATGGGGAAGGAGAGAGAGAGGTGAATTATTATTATGTGTATGAAGTTAATGACAAAATAGGTATAGCAGGAGGTGTACCGATGGTGAAACACAGTGATGACTGTGTAGGGCTGTATAATATAAATTGTTAGACCACAGTACTCTACTGCTATGCAAGTTCTAAAGCCATGACTTGTATGCATCCATCAAATGAACTGGTATATAAAAAGAAATATGTATATTTCAAAGCATCAGCACATGAAATTACATATATGACTCACATACCTGTTAAAGGGCAGAGGTGCAGTATATGTAAAGTTTTTCCAACTACAATAAAAACTATACAGACACAACATACTACCAAGGCCTTTTCACTGTTCAGTATAGTCATGAAATGTTATATCACTTGACACATACCTGCCCTGCCATGTGGAGGAAAGTGGTGGCTGATTGGCTGTGGAGACCTAAGTGAGGGGAGGTTTATGAGTACATGTTAATGAAGTGACCCAGGCTCATATAGGGAATAGAAGTATGAATTTAGCTACAACTCAGCATAGGCTGCATTATAACCTAACTTGTAAGGTCCTATACTGCAGAAAGTAATCATTTTATAGCTGGTGGTTAGCCATTAGCTTGGAAGCACAAAGTAAAAAAGGTTTTGTTTCAGGTGCAAAAAGCAGAGAAAATGGAGCTACACATAGGAAGCAATTTGTTTAGACAATGTAATCTAATGGTCATATGACGAAATGGTGCCCAATTAGGTCACTGTCTTGACAGTGTAAGGACCAGTCCTTTAGTGAGAATGTCACAGCCACTGTCCAGCACAGAGTAGAAAATTATTTGACTACTTTAGGTTACTATACTTGTGGGCTCTGCGTGTTAAACATACATGGGCTCTGCTTGTTAAACATACATGGGCTCTGCGTGTTAAATATACATCGCACAATAACAACGAATATCAATAGGCTGCTGCTCACATGTACAGCGTTTTCATCAAGCCAGGTCTCTCAGTGGGTGGATGTGGGCCAGAGGCCCTGCTGATTGGGTGACAGAGGGCATAGTCTGATGTCTACAGGCTTTGCGTTGAGAAGGAAGGTGGTGGATGAGTGGCTGTGGAGACCTAATATATGAATAAAAATATCAGACAGTGGAGAAGTGTTAAAAGAATAGCAGTACTAGAGATGGTCAGGATGAGTCAATGAGTCAGGAAAATATTAATGAGGAAATAAAACAATTAAAAATGTACATGGGGAATTAATTTTATCTTAGGAAATACTGGTATGTTTGAAACCAACGAATGAGGATCCTTCATTTATGGTATAACATACCTAATAAATTGGATGAGAGAGGAATTTCTAATTTAAAATGTTGGATATATTGAGCTAAAGCTGTCTATTTGAAACAAAGCTCTCCATGTCAGGGGATTAATCTTAAAATCAGTATCTCCCTGAGACCAAAAGAATCATGCCATTTATATGCCCAGTTTTGGAATATTATAATAGTTTCTGCATGCACTCTAGGGTAAAATTATAAACTTAAGGAACTTAAAATGTGTACAGCACAAAATATACAAAAAAAATCATCCTTTGTGAAATTCAAGGTGTAGTAATAGGTGTAAGTAACTGAAATCATTTTTTGTCTACTGCTATTTTATTAGAGTTAAACAATGGTTGCATATATTATTTATAATGGAGTTCCGACAATCTATTTTAAACATTTCTTTATCTGTTGATTTAAGATCACATAGAAATAGTAACATACATTTCAGTATTCCATATTGTCATAAAAACACAGAGCATATACTTAACAACTGTGGTTTCCAGGATTCGGAGGAAACTACTTGTTGATATTAGACTGCCACCTACTCTTTCCTCATGTAAAACAAAACTTGATATTTGGAAGGGGAATGGTGTATTTAACATCACCTAATAAATCAGTGTTCCTTGACAGCCTTTGAGCCTGAAAGCTGCTACAAGAAACTATAGATTAGTGCTAAACTAACTGCCCTTTTGGGCCATTTTAAGCCTAGCCAATTACCCCATGTAAGAATCAAACCCTGCACCTTGTGTCTGTAAGCTAAGCACCTTACCATTAAACCAGCCTCCCTATGAGAAAATACATAAATGATTATATGTTCTGGGAGTGTAGGAGAGCACAACAACAAAGATTGAGCCCAGCAGCTCAAAGGTGGTCTGAAAAATATAGTAAAAGTTCAACATGATCCTGGGAAGCATTGCAACTCAGGAGAGAAACAATAGCAGCATGCTGGATTGAGGCGAAATCAACCATTTAGATGTTATGGCATTTGTAACAACTAAGGTCACAGCAAGGGAATGGAGAATGGAGCAATCTGCAAAAGTGAGAAGTTTGTATGTGGAACATTTGAAACTGATTTGAAGAGTCCTTCTACTAAAAGCTGGCTATCTCTGACACGCTTAGATTGAATTTAAACAGAAATAATGGACTATAAGCTAAATTGGATGAATAATGTTGCTCGGATTTGATAACTATATAAGTGGCGGATAGAAAACATCTTGGTCAAAAGTAAATATGAATATAATGTTAAATTTTTGTTTAATTCTGTTAATGTATCTCACAAATTGTGTGTACATGTTATAACATTGTTGAATTTATTTACAATCATGTTGTTCATGTTCTCTTGTTTTTCAAACATCTTATAAAATAATTAAAAAAATAATTTCAGTAGTACCATAACCTCCATCAAATAATGATCCACTTCTTTGAAAATTGTGGCCAGATCTGGAGACCAGAAAAGGGATGGACTATTAAATTACATGTGGACCCATTAATGAACCACAGTGGAGGACTGTCCGTGGATTGATTTACTGCTGCCAGTATTGATGATACACTATAATGCATTGATATTTACAGCGCTATAGCAATAAAAGAAAAAAATAGCTGCTTTTACTGGATAAATGACTACATATTTTTGGCTGTAACTTTGAAAGCTATAAGATGAGATAACACTACTAACACCTTCCTAGGTAAAAAACTAGATAGTTAAATGAAGAAAGGTGTTAAACAGCTTTAGGCATAGGGCATTGAAAATGACAATAGCCTAATTTATAGTAAATAATTAATTTACAAAACCTAATAAGGTAAAATCACACATTTTAAAAAATGTTGAAAACTCAAAGTACAATATATGAAATGCAAACATCTCAGACATAAATTAATGCTAAACATTGTAGGAATTAGGCAAAAATTTAAATTAGAAATGTTGGCAGAGAAGAAACCCAGATTTTATGCAAGTAAAACAAATTTCTGATATACTAAATTTATCAAACACTGGAAAGCCATAAGAGATCATTCTTGTTACCTCTTTAATATTATTTCTGGGTGAAGATTTTTTTCTATTTCTTGGGGTCTTCAACCCTTTAATGACCATTAAGCCTCTCCTCAGTCACCTTATTGATCTATTCATTCCTTCTAGAGGTGACACCTCACTAGACTTTTGATCCCCTGTGAGCTGAAAGTTAGATGCTGAGAATGGTTTCATCATCCATGACAAGGGTTCGGTTTATTTTAGTTTTATGCACCTAACTCCCCGCCCATGGCCACAGTGACTTCCACTAATGTTTGCCAAAAGCAAAGTATGCATGCTTGATTATATGACATCCCCAGTAAGTGTTGTAACATGTAATGCAAACATGGCCATCTGGGTCATTCCCGTGAACGATCCTGTGTCCTCCTCCCTCCCTCTCCGCAACCCAAGATGGGAGAGCCAACATTTGCCACTTCTTTCATACCTTCCCTACACCAGCTCCTCCCAGTTACAGGCCCTTAATCAAAACTGGAGCTTCATCATTCTTTACTAATGGAATTGACAAGTGTAGAACTTTTTTGAATGTTTCCATTAAAAAAAAAGTTTATTGCTACACTGGAACATTCAGAGTATTTTACAAAGTCATACACAGAATATGCAGTGAGTAAAATGTCACTAAAGAATACAATAGCATATTAAAGCAGTCTGTGCTTAAAATTATAGCATAGTTCTTTAGTATTATGTACCATGAGCATTTGTGCTGATACAGCATTCATTTGTAGTTTGTGCTGAGAATTATAGCATACCACTGCAGGTTTATGCACCTTGAGAAAAGAAAACATGCATGTTCAGCTGCTGTAGCTATTGGTGCAGCTATAATGACTATTGTCACACTGTCAAATATATTCAAGGGGAATACAGAACTCAACCATGGATGTATCCTGCCACCCCTTCGGGCAGTGCTTTTTGTGCACTAGACATCAAGACACAGCTGAGGTCTGGAGAACATTCAGTTTAGAGAAGTAAAAATTACATCTTTGTTGTTTACAGATAATGTTGTCCATGTAGCCTCAAGTGTCTGCGCTCTTCAGTGTACACCAGAATGGTTTGCTACTGAGTGTGAAGCAGATAGGTGTAAAATTAGCATCTGTAGATCAGAGGTCCATGGTTTAGTCCAGGAAGGAAGTAAATTGCTTCCAGCAGCTAGGAGAACAGCTAACTCTAGTGTAGGATTTTATGTTTTGGGGGGTTCCTGATATGGATGTAGGTAGATTGGATGAGGATTGTGTGGTGTCAGGGCTGCAGTGCAAGAGAGTGGTAGGGACAGATCACCTGTCTTGAATAAGCTGTCAATCAGAAGTGTGAGAGCATCTGAAGGTAAAAAAATAAAAAAATAAAAAGAAAGCTATAAAACTGTGGCAGCATTTCTTAATGTGGCATTTGGAATACAAGTGCAATCTCTACACATAACTGAAGGGAAATGAAGCATGACAGTTTAAATGCTGCTGGCATATTAAAGCTTATGTTCCATACAGATGAAAACTGGATTCTTGTGCTTTACTGAAAAACTCAGATGTTATGTGATCAGAGGTTTCATAACCTCAATGATATTACTGCAAGTGAAGAAGAGCTTGTAAAACATAGCACTGTTGTGTATTCTGACATTGCTAATGAAATATTTAATTATTTGACAAACAGCACCAGAATGCATCACTAGCAGCTCTCATCAGGTTAATATGGCATTTAAAGCAATCTAATGAACATCACACTCTAGGGAATTCACTTTGTAATAGAAAAGTGCAGGCATTATATATTGTGACTTAGCAATGCAATGTTGCATAACAATACAACCTGCAATGTGCAAAAAGCTCCAGGCTAGAAAATAAAAAAAATATAAAATCTGTCACAAAAAGAAAAGAAAATGCTAGAGGCCTAAATGGGCTCCCCAACAGTTTGTGTGCATATCTCCGCCACTAAGTGCATTCAGTAACATTTTACAAAAAAAATGTAGATTGAGATTTGCTATGAATAATATAATATGCTATGCACAACCTGTCAGCATGGATTAGAGACTCAGTAATACAGTATTGCATGCAGTACAGAGGGTTATACAGGACAGGCAAAGAGCATATGCAAATGGCATTTAAGGTGAAGTATGGTGCAAGCATATTAATACTTAATGCAAGGTCGTAGTATGTAAATCACTTGCTACTCAAATTAGCTTACCAGTTACAATCTGTGAAAAATGAAGAAATAAATAAACTGGTAGGCAAACACGGAAATAATATAGTCCAACGATACCAAAGATTCCAAACTAAAGCAGCAGCAGCCAAAAATTCTTCAAAACGTAGCTTTTATTCACAAAAAACAAACTAACTGGATAAGCGCTTTCACATACACTATGTATGCTTCTTCAGATCCTGATTCTTATGAGTTTACCACACATTTAAATACTCTAGGTCCATCAGTTAATTAACATTAATTATTCAATAAACTAATTAACTGATCACTTAGCCTTTTAAACTGATAGTTTGGAATCTTTGGTATCGTTGGACTATATTATTTCCGTGTTTGCCTACCAGTTTATTTATTTCTTCACTTAATGCAAGGTGTCATTCTGAGACAGAATATTGGGAAGTAGGGAGCATGTGCAGAGAAAGACATGAGATGTAGAAGATTTGGGCAATGTGAGGGTCAAGTGGAGCAATGTAGAACCAGCATGAAGTAGACATTGCCCTTCATAATGGGTATGGCCCTCCATATAACACTTAGGCTATAGGGGAGATAAGGGGTCCAGTGAAGACTACACTCAGTAGAGTGGTACTACACAAGGCTGGGTTATGCACCTGTCACACAGCATAAGGTGCAAAAGAGACACTGCACAGACCTCTCAGTTCTGTTGCCAGTCAGAGTGATGAACCAGGAAACCTTTTATCATGAGGAACCAAAAGTCATTCCTTCCCAATGGAGAGAAAAATCAGAAGAAAAATGTGCATAATCACCACCCAAATCACCCAGAAAATAACTAATTCCATTTTAGAGATGTTCTGAACTTCAGCCTCTTACATCCGAACCATTTTTTCTGGGTATCATATCCACATATGTAACAGAAGATAGTAAATGCTCAAAAATCTCATGGGACTATATCCTTAACCTTCATTCTTTCATGGAATATTTGTAATACAATAAATGCTAGTTGTTGCAGACATTGCCTATGTCACCAGCTCCTGCAGGAAACAAGTAGCAACATTCATTGACTGCTAAACTGCAAATTTTGTCAGTCCATTTTGTACCAGACCATAACACACACACACACACACACACACACATAAACACACACACACATAAACACACATAAACACACATAAACACACATAAACACACACACACACACACACACACACACACACACACACACACACACACACACACACACACACACACACACACACACACACTCTCTTAAATTCTTGGCAAATTATTTTGGTTAGCTTGGTCAGAAATAACATAAAAGCCTTCCTGTACTGTGTTTGACCCTCAGGTTCAGTCCTACAGTTGGAAAAGCTCCTCCTTTGTTACTCTGAATATGGGTGTGACTGGCAAACTAGAGTGTGTTAATTCAAATAATACATTTTACTTCCTTGTAAACCAACGCTACTGCAGAGTCCCTATCCAAACTTGCTGCTCCAGTGGTGAAGATGGAAAAACCCTGACTATGACCCAGACTACCCAGTTTTGATTATCAACTTGGTTGACTAACAGAGCTGCAGGGAAAGTTATGGCTGTGCCTATCCTGGGGGTAGGTGGTATGTGGGTGTCTCTGTGATGATCCTTGATGGGGACTGGGGATGTTGCTATAGGAGGAGTGGTTGCAGGGTGGAAACTGAGCCTGGCTGAGCAACTGTAGAGCTGGGACCATATGTGGCTCATTGACATTGCATGGCCACTCAGACTGTACCACATTGCCACTAAGGAAGGGGGAAAATGGATAGGTCATACAAGAACCACCCTGGAAGCCTAAGGATCCATGACCAGCCCCAGAAATCTCTCTAAATATACCATAAGCCTGTTTTTCTCTCACTTTGTATTGCAATTCCTGTTTGTATTGTACTAACTCACCTTTAATTTCTTTATAAACAGGCTAAAATTTCTCTAACTAATAAATCATTTTCATGTGTATCTGTTCTTAACCAATGCTTTCATATTATGTCTAATTTGGTATAATTATTTAAACTGTATTTGTTTTTTGTATTATTTTTAAAGACTGTAAAATTATTATTCTTAAATTGATTTGTAATACTTTGGAGCTTTTCTCCCTGGGCCTCCTATGAAAATGGGCTCCTACACAGTCAGACTTTCCCGGTAATCAAATGTCAATAAATAATAAATAATAAATAAATAAATACTGGATAAAGTCTGTGGGGGCAAAGAGTTTGCTGGTAGACCCCATGCAAATTGGGCATGGGAGCCAGGAAGGACAGAGGGAGGAAAAAGAATCAATATCGAAACTTCCCTTCTCTTGTGATCACAGTTTATCTCATACACTGAGTTTTTGCTGTTGCTGTTTAATCATATAATTAAATCTGACCCTTTGTTACCTCAAGGACTTCTGTATGCCAGGCCAGTTTGCAAGACAAGTTCATAGGTAAGTACTAGGTCATCAAACCTGTCCTTCTCAGCCTCAAGGAGGGCAAGACTAGATAGACCAGGGAAAAATTTGAGGCTGCCCATAGAATTTCAAGGCTTACCTTATAGATGGAAATGGTGATACTCTGCTTGACATGTTGTGGATGTTTGTTCCAGAGGTGGAGGGTACACTGGGATATGAATCTGTCATGCTAATCTTTTGAAGAATGTTTAATTCCTTTAAGCAGGTATTTGAGGTACCAAGGAAGAGGAGGTCAGTGAAGACGGGATATTTCATGGCTTGAAAAACTAGATACAGGTCTCCATGGAAAGTCTATAAGAGACTGAGTACAGAGAGAGAGAGGGTTACCAGTCTGTCCTGATAACTAAGATTTTTGAGGCCACTGATCTTTTTAGTTAGGAAACTCTGAGGTCTTTCAAGTTTAGTGATCTGTCTAGTTAAATACATGGTACAAAGTACATTACATTCAATAATGAGTCTGAGATAGGAGCATCAGGGAGTTAAGACATCTTTGGATCTAGTGGTGATGTCTTTGAAAACAAATAAGCCAGCCAGATAGTCAAACGATAAGGAATTACCAACAAGATACCATTCATCACCCAAAGACACCCTATGCTGTGGAACAAAATCCCGGTATATGTGAGGCAGAGCACCTCGCTGGCCTTGTTCAAGAGAAATCTTGACCAATGGATGGGAGATCGCAGATATACCCCAGGGATTACCTCATTGTCACTACTAGACAGAGGCACAGCAAAATAATGGGTATAGTTCCCCATACTAAAGGGGTGGCGTAAGCCACAAAACTATGGGCTAGGCTTGTAAATGCCCTCGGGCAGATAGCCTAGTATGAACCTATGAACCTATGAACCTATGAACAAGAATGCCTAGATCCCTTAAAGCAATGTCTGACTGGAGGGGCCACATCACATATATGGTAAGTGAAAATGTTCTGCTTATCTAAATGAGCTACACTGCATTTTTTTCATATTTAATTTGATACCATTGTCCTTGCACAAAAGCCAGGGTACCTTTTTGGCTGGGCTTGTATAGGGACTAGGGTCGATAGCCTAGTACCTACTTATGAACCTATGAACCTATGAGCTTATTTTTAACATGATCTAACTCTTATGGGCACAATTGAGAATCAGTGGAAGATTGAATGACAACACCCAATTTTTAATTGCCTGCAAACTTAGATAACCACAGTCCAAGAGTGTTATCCTGAAGGTCTGATAAATAAATGCCAAATAGGAAAGATCACTGAACCCTATGGTACACCACTGGTGATTTGTTTGCTTTCAGTAATTTCACCTGTGACTCTAACCACATGGGTTCTTTCAGACAGCTAGCTAGCCATCCACTGTACAACATAAGGGCTTCTATTCAGATATATATGCCTGCCCATAATGACTGCATGGAGAATAGTGGCAAAAGCCTTGACCAGGACCAGAGATGCTATATGTACTGTATAACTGCCATCAACTGCTTTAGTCACTTTTTCAAATAAATAAATGAAGCTAAAGTTTAAACTGTGAGCTTTGGCCAACTGAGACCTACATGAGTGGAGTTAAGTAGATTTTTATCTGCACTTTTATCAAATAATACACGATTTAAAGTAATTTGTTTGGGTTGCATTGAGCAATATCTAGCTGGAAGTTGACTGTTTTTTCAGTAGGTCTTATACAAGTGGTATTTTCAGTTAAGGCTTGTTAAAAAACCTGCATAGCCAGTGATAAGTGGGGGTAGTTTACCTCATTGTTATTCGGTTTCTGTCTTATACAAGTGGTACAGTGAATTGTTTTCTGTTTAAACTGTGAGCTTTGGCCAACTGAGACCTACATGAGTGGAGTTAAGTAGATTTTTATCTGCACTTTTATCAAATAATACACAATTTAATGTAATTTGTTTGTGTTGCATTGAGCAATATCTAGCTGGAAGTTGACTGTTTTTTCAGTAGGTCCCCACCCACCTTCCCTGTTTTTGTCTTGGTGTTAATCTTGGTGGCTTTGAAACTGCCCGTCCCTCTTGTAAATTTGCACTTGGATACTCCTCCTGGGCCCATCTCATTTGCTCACTCAAAAAAAAAAAAAAATGTATCTGCTTTTACTGTATCTGTGTTTCTTCCTACTTTATTTTGCTTTTGCGTCATCTTAAAAGTACTCAGTTGTATTTATTACTGCTTGGTGTAACTCATTCTAAGCCTTTTAGTTTAAGCACTTGGGCTTCAGACCAGTTGTTTTACATTAAGAAGGTTTGTGGTCTGCACTGTAGTGGCAGGACAGGTAGCTTACATCCTTCTAAGTTTGGAACTGCTGATTGAGGGCTCACTGTATGTTATTTTAAAAGTGTATTAATTCTGGTTAAAGCACTTGGGCTTCAGGCCAGTTATTTTACATTGAGAGGGTTCATGGTTTGCACTCTTGTGTGAGGAGACGCTGGACTCTGCCCTTCTGAGCTGGGAATTTTTGGTTAAAGGCTTATAGTGCCTGCATATTTGAACTGCTTCTTACTGAAACTGGTACACCTTGTTTGCTGTAGCATAGACTAGATCCAGGCCTGCTGAATTTAGCTTTGTTTGTATAACTTGAGCACTAATCCAGGCATTCTTTAAAGTATTCAATTGTATTTATTACTGCTTGGTAGTAACTTGATTAAAGTGTAGCTATCATTCTAAGTCTTTTGGATTAAGCACTTGGGCTTCAGACCAGTTGTTTTACATTAATAAGGTTTGTGGTCTACACTGTAGTGGCAGGACAGGTAGCTTACATCCTTCTAAGTTTGGAACTGCTGATTGAGGGCTCACTGTCTTTTATTCTAAAAGTGTATTAATTCTGGTTAAAGCACTTGGGCTTCAGGCCAGTTATTTTACATTAAGAGGGTTCATGGTTTGCACTCTTGTGGGAGGAGACGCTGGACTCTGCCCTTCTGAGCTGGGAATTTCTGGTTAAAGGCTTATAGTGCCTGCATATTTGAACTGCTTCTTACTGAAACTGGTACACCTTGTTTGCTGTAGCATAGAATAGATCCAGGCCTGCTGAATTTAGCTTTGTTTGTATAACTTGAGCACTAATCCAGGCATTCTTTAAAGTATTCAGTTGTATTTATTACTGCTTGGTAGTAACTTGATTAAAGTGTAGCTATCATTCTAAGTCTTTTGGATTAAGCACTTGGGCTTCAGACCAGTTGTTTTACATTAGGAAGGTTTGTGGCCTGCACTGTGGTGGCAGGACAGGTAGCTTACATCCTTCTAAGTTGGGAACTGCTGATTGAGGGCTCAGTGTCTGTTATTCTAAAAGTGTATTAGTTCTGGTTTAAGCACTTGGGCTTCAGGCCAGTTATTTTACATTAAGAGGGTTCGTGGTCTGCACTCTTGTGGGAGGAGAGGCTGGACTCTGCCGTTCTGAGCTGGGAATTTCTGGTTAAAGGCTTATAGTGCCTGCATATTTGAACTGCTTCTTACTGAAATTGGTACACCTTGTTTGCTGTAGCATAGACTACATCCAGGCCTGCTGAATCTAGCTTTGTTTGTATGCTTGTTGTCTGTTTGCTTGTTATTTCCCTGAAACGCTAATTCCACCTAAAACGCAGCTTTTCAGCACTTCTGTGGCTCCCTAGTGATATCTGCATTGCTTACTGTACTTATTTCCTTGTTTCACTTGAATGAAAGTTACTGTTTGTCGTTTTTGCATTTAAGTTACCTGTAGCATATTGCATTTAAGTTACCTGGCACTTGCTCACTAAAGCAATTATATAGGTCAGCACTAAAAAATTAAAAGCACTACACCCTCACAAACTCCCCTTGAGTACCTTGTTCCCCATTGGCCCTTTTTTTCAATTATAAAGGAATTCCCAATACTATTCTAGCATGTCCAAAGGTCAGTTGTCAATCTCCTCTCCGGTCCAGCTGGTGAATCTGGGAATCTTGAAGCAATGTTACAACTGCCTCATGTACACAGACAACCCTCTCCTCCTCCCAACAAATTCTAACACATGTGAGAGATGCAACCATATAGCCAAACTGGAGGCTAAGCTCTCTCAACTCAGTACTGGCGTAACCAGTCAGGAGGAAAAGGAAACCACACTTACTACAATTCCAGTCTCACATAGACCTACCATGACAGCAAACCAAACACATAAACACACAAAAACATACTCGGAGGCTCTAAATAAAAATCTGCCTAAGCAGCAGAGACCTTCAAAGCAGACACCTAAGCAACCGGTACCCCAAAACAAAACACGTGCAACACATAGCTCACAAATCCAGTGTGCCGAACAGTCACAGCCCTTAGGGCTAAACAACACACCTGATACACTTGTAATAGGTGACTCTATCGTCAGGCACACTGACGTCCCGCTCACCAGACTGAACATGGAGAAGGTCACGGTGAGCTGCCTGTTGGGCGCTAGGATCCGCCACATAACACAGGTCACTCCAAAGCAAGTACAAATATGACTCAGTCATTGACCATGCTGGTGTGAATGACCTGAGACGTACCTCCCTGGACTACATGAAAAGAGACATAGAGGAGCTCTCTGAGCATGTAGCCCAGGCCGGTATGACCCTGACCATGAGTAGCATCACACCCTCACCAAGAATGATGCCACAATATGAAGACAAGATGATCAATTTCAACAATTGGCTTAAGTATTGGTGTCATTCAAAGGGGATCCAATGCCTGTCAGCCTAGGATGACATTCTCGACAAGCCACAATGCTTCGCTAGGGACGACTTGCACCTATCACCCCTGGGCTTTCGGATATTGGCAAAGGCTCTTGCTACCCCCATAGTGCCTTTTTTAGGCAAGGCTCAAAAGACAAACCCACCTCCATAGGTATCACAAGGGATAAGAAACTAAGAGTAATGCTACTCAACGCCAGAAGTCTAAACCTCAAGATGCATGCACTCGAAACTCTCCTTAGCATGGAGAACATCGATATCTATGCAGTAACAGAAAACTGGTTCAAGGCTCCCGAGAGCAACCCAGCACTACCAGGTTATACCTCATACCATGCTTTTCAGCCCCAAAACTTGGACCGAACCACAAAAGGAGGGGGAGTATCAATATTCATCAAAGATGCCCACACCTCCAGGTTGGTGGCACAGCACGAAGCATCAGAGACTATCCATGTGCAACTAACAGTGGGTAAAATTGCCTTCCAGTTTATAGCCTGCTACAGACCACCCTCCCAAACCCAGGAACTCCACTCGGCCTTCCTGAGAGCACTGGAAAATATGAAGGTCTCTCCAAACACCATTATATTGGGCGACTTCAACTACCCAAACATAGACTGGGAGCATTACTCTAGCTCCAACACCCTAGCCCAAAGGTTCCTAGAATTTATAAACTCAAATGCTATGGAACAACTTGTTACCACTCTGACAAGAGGGGAAAACATACTGGACCTGATCATCACCAACATGGGGACTCTATGCTCCAGACCAGAAGTGTATCCCTCACTGGTAAGATCAGACCATAAACTAATCTCACTGGATATTCACATCCTGACCCCACCCCCTGCCCAGAAAACCACAGTTTAAAACTTCTCTAAAGCAAATTTCACACTCCTCAAAACCGAGGTGGAATTCTTCAAGTCCCCCAGGCCTGTGGAAAATACGGCCCAGACTGCAGAATCCTTTATAAATGCATTCTATGAACACCTTCAGGAATGCATGGATCATGCAATCCCAAATAAAACCAAGACCCAATCCTCCAAAGGCAGACGTCCTGTCTGGTGGAACCCAACCATAAACAAACTATACAATAGAAGGAGGAAGCTACTACATGATAGAGCAAAATCCCAAAAAGGGAAGGCATCTCTGATCAGTATTAGCAAAAAACTACGGGCACTCATAAAATCATCTAAGGCCAGCTTTGAGAGAAAAATTGTACAGGACACTAAGGATAATCACAAGGCTTTCTTTAGTTATGTTAGGAACCTGGGTGGGAATTCCCAGATATGCTCAGCATTAGTCCAAAATGACAAAAAATACACCGAACCCACAGACATTGCCAACATCCTAGCTGACAGGTTCAGTGCAAACTCCCCCCCCACCAAAAGGGCAAATATCTATCCCAGCAGAGTGCTGCCCCCCCTGACATCTCAGATGCTCAGGTAAGACCCGCCCTCTCCAATGCAAAAAACACAGCATCAGTGGGACCAGACAGTGTCCCGGGCTGCGTCCTACATGAACTCCAAGAAGAGCTAAACCCAAACATAAAACTACTGTTCAATCTCAGCCTTACTACAGGATATGTACCCAAAGAGTGGCGTACAGCAACGGTGGTCCCTCTCCACAAAGGTGGTGCCTCAACGGATCCTGGAAACTATTGCCCCATAAGCCTGTCTAGCTTGGTCTGCAAAGCTATGGAAAGGATCATCATGGACCTTATAAATAAAGATATTGGGGACCTACAGACACTGGATCCTACCCAGTACGGCTTTGTTAAGGGCAGATCCTGCCTCTAAAACCTGGTTGATTTCTTTGAAACAGTCACCAAGGCCATTGACGAGGGGAAGGTGGTCCACACAGCCTACCTGGACCTCGCAAAAGCCTTCGATACAATATCCCACTCGGGCATTATAGATAAGCTCACCAGCTTAAATATAAACCCCTATGTCACTAGATGGGTTGCAAACTGGCTCAAGGACAGAACCCACATGGTTAGAATTGCTGGAGCCATGTCAGACTCCAAACCAGTTACAAGTGGCATCCCACAAGGCTCAGTCCTGGGACCTCTCTTGTTCGGTATATATTTCTCAGAGGTACAGGCCAACATGGAAGGACTGTGGCTGACCAAGTTTGCAGATGACTGCAAACTGGGTGCCATAATCGACTCTCCAGCTGAAACAAGCATCCTCCAAAAGGGCCTCATAGAAACAGACAACTGGTGCCAGAGTCATGGCCTCAAGCTAAATGCCAAAAAGTGTACAGTCATCCCCTTTGGCAAAAACAAAGTGCCCACAAATTACCACATAAGTGGTAATCCATTAAGTATGGAAGAAGTAATTAGGTACCTGGGGACCCAAGTTGATAGCAATCTCTCATTTGACAACCACGTGGCCAAAGTGGTTAGAAAAACATTTTATATAGCTCACCTAATCATGAAGGGATTCACATCTAGATCACGGGAGGTCATCGTGCCTCTTTACTCATCCCTCATCAGTCCCATAATTGAGTACAATGCCCCTTTTGGGATGTACCTTACCAGACACCTGAAGCAACTGGAAAGACCCCAAAAGTACCTCACCAAGAGGATCAAAGGGCTCAAGCAGATGCCATATGCTGCCCGGTTAAAGAAACTCCAGCTCTACTCAGTGGCATACTGTCTGCTCAGAGGCAATCTGTGCCTGACGTATAAAGCCATGTCCAACGCGGAATTAATGGACATGTTGCACCTCAGAAAATCCAAATCCCATCGAGCTACGTGCTCGAGAGACTTGAACCTCAGCACTGAAATAAATAGGACATGCTGGAGGGTAACCCAGAGGCTCCCTTCACTCTGGAATAAAATCCCAGTCCAGGTTAGGCAGAGTCCCTCATTGACTCTCTTCAAGAGGAATCTTGATGAGTGGATGGGGGATCATAGGTTTACCCCGGGTATCACTTCTGTGTCACTGTTAGACAGAGACACAGTATACTAACCTCAAAAATAGGCATAGCAAAATTAATTTAAAATGGGTGGCGAAAGCCAAACACACTCTGGCTAGGCTTATAAATGCCCTAGGGCAGATAGCCTAGTATGAACCTATGAACCTATAAAGAAGCAGGACCTTCCTTTGAAGCCAAATCGATGAGGGGCCAGGGTTAAGAGATTTTCAATGTCCTGATTAATGAGGTATGAGAAAATATACAGTTTTATATACAAGGCTAGTGACATGAATGGATTGTGGTTTGGCATAATGATTAAGATGTTTACCTCACAGACACAAAGTACAAGGTTTGAGACCCACTTTTGGAAGAAGTATGTATAGGCTTAAGTAGGTGCCCTGGGGGGGGGGGGTCATAGTCTAGTAATCACCTCTGAACATTGTTGGGGCTGGCATAATGATAAAGGTGTTTACCCCAGAGACATAAGGTGCAGGGTTTGATTCTCACCTTTAAGGGGAAATTAGCTGGGCTTAAAATAGGCCACAAGGTAGCTAATGTCGTACTTACCTATTAACCTATAGATACAAGGTCCATGGCTGGGTCACCCTTGGTAATGGCATTACAATGGCTGGTTTCTAGATTTCAGGAATGTAACCAGTGCAGAGACATTGATTAAAGAGGATAAGTAGGAATCCAGATATGCTATATTTGCTACTACTAAAAAGGCAACCTGGTATGTTATCAGGGCCCAAGGATGAGGTGCCCTCAGCTTTTGAGAGGATTGAGAGAACTTGTTCTGTAGTAATTTAAGGGGGTGGCTGGAAATGTGAAATCTGTGAAATAGCTGTAATTGCAGATGGAGTAAATGTTGAACTGAATTAATCAGGTAGATTATTAACTATTTCCTTTGGGAGAATGTTAAGCATTATTGTAGGCTTGCTTTGAGCTTTGCTGGGTGACAGCTCTTTAACTTCTTGGCATAAAGAAGAAATTGTATTTTTTATTTTAGTGCCTATTTTATGTTTATTCCCAGCTTTGAACTTTCTGATAATTCCTTTAAGCTCGTTTCTATTAATTTCTTTCAAAATCTTATTAATTACTTCAGTAACACTCTTGGTGGATAATGTCTCAGAGTTTAAATGTATTTTGTACTTTCATTTTATGTAATATGCTTTTTCTGGGTCTACTTTTCTTTGTTGAAATTTCATTATTTCGAAAAAGAAAAGTAGAGGACCACTTATACGAAAGTGTACTTAAACAAAAGTGCACTTTCACAAAGATCAGTTCTATGAATCGATAAGAAAGGAAACAGGAAACACTGCGGTGCCAAAGCACACTACAGTGGGGAAAAAGGAATTTACCTGTTTCCCCACTGTAGTGTGATCTCAGAGTTAGTATATTTAAGTAGCGGGGGTGTGGGAGGAGGGCACAGCTACATGGGGGTGCAAGGGGGCTTGCCCCCCTGCAAAACACTGTTTTTTGTGTTTCCTTTTTGTGTTTATTGATTTTTTGAACCGATATTCATGGAAGTGCACTTTTGTTTAAGTGCACTTTCGTGTAAGTGATCCTCTACTTTTCTTTTTCGAAATAGTGCAATTTCGACAAAGAAAAGTCGATCAGTTTTTTCTATATAAAATGATTTTTTTTTAAGATTTTACATGATAATTTGAATTAGTAAGGTGTATATAATATTTGTTTAATAACTTTAACCTGCTTTAATATGATACTAAGGTGGTTGATTTGATGAATGAGTGCCACCGCCTTTTTTTGGGCGGGCTTTGGCCACTGCATGATTGGTTTCTTAGTGTCGATGAATAGCTTGTTGTGGGTTGGGTCATCACGATTTTAACTTTACTACATAAGATTTTATGTCAATAGCAGATTTTATCTGAAGAAGTTTTTGAGACAAAAATGAAAGCACTTATCTTTTATTGGGTGAATAAAATATGTTACCAGCACAGTCTCCATAGGACTACACTCTTTCTGTTCTTTTGCAGTTGATTTCACAGTTTTGTTTGTGATTTTCTTTGGTTTGTTTTTTTTTTCATTGTTAAGTCCACGGATGCACCAGGTAGTTTGCAGATAAATTTCAGTCCCAATTGCCATTTCCCAAAGCAGATATGAATAATTTGCAACAGACCATGGGAAATTTATCTTTCCTGCTACAACTGACACAGTATTTGGGCGCAGGTCCACCGGCAAACAATATTGCATCGGCAAGTAATGGAATGGGATTAGAACAGAAACAGAATTTATGGCTATGTGAAAACACTGGTGCATCCTTCCAGATGCCTAACCTTGCAGCTCAGCCTCCCTTGTAAAGAGTTTATCATGATGTGAATTGGATGTATAACAACCCACCTATGCTCAATGAATGGCTGCATCATAACATCAGTTTCTCAGATTGACAACAACTAAATGGTTCCATGCTTATGGATAGACTGAGTATGACTATACGTAAATTGCCAAAAGTCAAAAAATTGCAAACTGAAAATGCTTATTTCATTGAATGCATTACAAAAGTGGTGCTTCTCTACAGGACTAGTGACCAATTCTTTGCTCCATAAAGAACTTTTAAAATTTTTAAAAATGTTTGACAAACACAGATATGAGTATATGGTGTTGCTTGTTAAGTATAATAATAAACAGATAGAGGAATTGATAGTAGATATTAACAAACTTGATGATCTAATAACATGATAACCTATATGAACCAAACTTGATAATCTAATAACACGACAACCTATATGAACAACATAAATATGAATATATTCATATTTTAATAGCATAGATGAACAGATGCAGCTGATACATAATAGATAAATGAGGAAGCGCAACCAAGACAGGAGGGATTATTTTCATAATAGAACTCTCCACCTAGTTCACAAATATGGGGTGGAAAAATGGGTATTAATAATAACAGAAATAACCTTCTTTTGGGACAAAATGAACCAGCTAATGCAGAAGTAAGTAATGAGGCTAGTTATGATCTTCTAGTCTACCCTTTAGAATACCTCCATTGTGCCACTCAGAATGGCTCAGGGAGAGACAAGAGAATGGAGGAGTACAACAAGGGCCCAGGAATTACTTCCCATGGCCACAGAGGAGCTGAGTGAAATGGCAGAAATGGAGGGACAGGGATCCAAGACAGCAGTGAACAAAGATATGACTGAAAGAGATGGAAACAATGACAGTGAATCACCACTTTGTACTATTTCAATGAATTCTAAGGGGAATTTTAAAATATATAAATGTTCAACCTTTTCCCATTGACACATGAAGTGGTGATCTTTTCTCAAGGGGCCTGACATTTTTGCCATGTAAGTGGGCCAACACTGCTTATGTCTTGACAGACATGAAATAATACATCTGGAAGTTGAACTTTTGCATTATGTTTAATGACGTCTACATTTATGACTGAGTTGAGGGTATCAAGCATGTTCAATCACCCTATCTACCCAGCCTTACAATTGCCTGAAAAGGTCCGTGAAATTGACATCAGAAGGTTACTTTCAAACAAAAAGAAGAAAGACTGGGATAATAATTTGTCCACTGAGGAGTTTAATATAATAAAAGAAATGAAAAACAATAACATCAGGGTAATGAAACCTGATAAAGGGGGAGGGATGGTTGTTATAAAAAGAAAACACTGCATTAATAGGATGAATATGATTCTTAATGATGTTTGTTATAGCTATATATCACTCAATGAATTAAATGGTGCATATAGGGACATTAAAAATCTCATTAATGATAGGTTCATCCATCATCGAATTTTGATTGATAAGTTTAATTATCTCTATACTACATTCCCAGTTATGCCAATAATATTTGGTATACCTAAAATACATAAAAGTATCCAGACTCCACCTATGAGATCAATTGTGGATGCATGGGGGATTCAATCACTTAACCCTTAGCTAAGTTTCTGGATGAAAATTTGAAACATCTAGTCTCCCAAGATGAGCATATTTGTAGGGACTTGTGGGATTTCTTGAGTAAGATTAACGGTTTGGAGTACAAGGAGATTTATACATTTATCATCATTGATATAGAAGATTTATATATGGTGATCCCTCATCAGTTAGTACTAGAATGGTTTACTGAATTCTTTTTTAATATGAACATACCCCATGACCGTATTAATGTTTATGAAACACTCATGGAAATTGTTCTTAAAAACATGTTTATGTTTGAAGGTCAATATTTTCTACAACTTAATGGGTGTCTATGTGATCACTGTGTGGAGCATTGTTTGCCAACATCATTAGCCAACATCATTATCATACAATGGGAGAAATATTTATGTTAAATAGCATCTTTAGTAACACCTGTAAACTCCCTACCAGATATCTGGATGATATATGTATCATTTGGGGTGATGATCAAGAGAGAATTACCCACTTTATCCAATACATTAGCAATTGTACAGATTTTTTTAAATTTACAAATGAGGTAGGGTTGAACAGCATAACCTATTTGGATGTGATGCTGGAAAAGGATCCATCAGCGAATAGATATACATCAAAAATATATCAAAAACCCAAATATTCAAATGCCCTATTACACTACTCCAGCACACATCCAAATATCCAAACAGAGCCGTAGTAAAAGGACAATTTGTCAGGGGGGCTTGGATGATTACCCTTGAAAATGTTTTTTTGGATGAATGCACAACATTGAAGGGTATGTTCATCAAGAGGGGCTACCCAATGGCTATGGCCAACAGCTTAATGGTAGAAGTGATTAATAAAAGGGAAAGGAAACATTTTATTACTATGTTAAGAGCTGAAGTAATTAATATACCCACACAGATACATATAGAGGTACAAGAAGTGAATTTTCCAATAAGTGCAGTAGAACACAGAATACCCTTCAGGAACGCTTCCATAACAACTTCAACAGGTGATAGTAATAGTGTTGGTAGGATCCTAGAAAATAATTGGCTAATCCTTGATGATGAAACCCACATTAGAGAAAATTTAGGTAACAGGCCTCTGATATTGTATAGGAAAGGGCAGAGGTTGAAGAACATGTTGGAAAGTATAGATTCTTATGGCATTAATGCCAAGAAATTGGGAATGAAAAACATGTGGGAATTGTTTAAGCTGTAAATGGATACATGCAAATGAATATTACACAATTAATGCACACAATTTCAAGGTGACAGGTAATTATAACTGCAAAACAGTAGGCGTAGTATATGCAGCCTTTGCCAGCTATGCCCTGGGTTTTATATAGGCAAAACTGAACGTAAATTAAAAGAAAGTGTGTGTATGAACATATGTATGATATAAAGAAACAAAAAGACACTAATGCTCTTTTCAAACATGTTTGAGACAACCCAGAACATAGCTTTAAATTTGTAGTGATTGAAAAAGTACTGTCTAACATGAGGGAAGGACTGTTGCCTCTAATACTGGAGAAAAAGAGAGTTATACTGGCAATTGCAGCTTAATGTCACAAGTTGGCCATGGCTCACTGAGCATTTCTCAATAACCTGTCTTTTGAAATTAAAAGCTCTTGGTAGATAATGTCTCAGAGTTTAAATGTATTTTGTACTTTCATTTTATATAATATGTTTTTTCTATATAAAAAAAATTTAAGATTGTACACTATAATTTATTAGTATGTGTATATAATATTTAATACATTTAACCTGCTTTTATACAATACTAATGTGGTTGATTTGATGAATGAATGTCACCACCTTTTTTTGGGGGGGTGGTGGCCACCGCATGATTGGTTTGTTAGTGTTGATTGGATGGCTTGTTGTTAGTTCGTTCATCACATGATTTAACTTCACTACATACGTTTTTATGTTGATAACAGTTTTTATCTGAAGACGTTTTTGAAACAAAAACAAAAGTGCTTATTTTTTATTGGGTGAATAAAATACATTACCAGCACAGTCTCTGTAGGACTACATTCTTTCTGTTCTTTTGTAGTTGATTTAACAGTTTTGTTTGTGATTTTTTTTTATAATGATTAAGGTGTTTACACACAGACATAAGGCGCAGGGTTTGAGTCTCACCTTTAAGGGGAAATTAGCCGGGCTTAAAATGGCCCACAGGGCAGCTAGCCTAGTAAGTACATATGAACCTGTGAACCTATAGGTTCAAGGTTCATGGCTGGGCCACCTTTGTGTAATGGCATTACAATGGCTGGTTACTAGATTTCCAGAATGTAACCAGTGCAGAAAGAGGATAAGCAGTAGTCCAGATAGGCTATATTTGGTACTACTAAGGCAACCTGGTTTGTTATCAGAGCCCATGGATGAGGTGCCCTCAGCTTTTGAGAGGATCGAGAAAACTGGTTCTGTAGTAATTTAAGGGGGTGGCTGGAAACATGAAATCTGTGATATAGCTGTATCTGCAGATGGAGTAAAAGCTGAACTGAATTCATCAGCTAGATTATTAGCTATTTATTTTGAGAGAATGTACAGCATTCTTGTGGGCTTCCTTTGAGCTTTGCTGGGTAGCAGTTCTTTACCTTTCTGGCGTAAAGAAGAAATTGTATTTTTTATTTCAGTGGCTATTTTATGTTTATTCTCAGCTTTGAACTTTCTGATAGTTCCTTTAAGATCTTTTCTATTCATTTATTTCAGAATCTTATTCATTACATCAGTAACACTACCCATCTGCCTTAGCCTCTTCTTTCCCTTTCATCTTTTGTCATTGATTTTTCCCAGCAGCAGTGTCTTCTGTAATGAATCCTGTCTTTGTATCATGTGGCCAAAGTATCTGAGTTTTAATTTTACTATCAGGCGTTCAAGAGAGCACTCTGGATTTATTTCCATAAAACTTAACTAATTTGATCTTAGTGCAGACCAATGTTCAAACATTTTACTCCAGCATCAGATTTCAGCAAGATCTCACAGCAGTGTAATACCTTTGACTACATGGGGTCTTTGCTGGAAATGTAATGTTATTACCTTTTAAAAATTTTCTAGATTTTGTAAAGCTTTTTTTCCAAAAACAAGCATATTTTAATTTCATGGCTACAATCTGTGCCTGCAGATATGTTTGACTAACTTGTCATTATCATTTTTGTACTGGACTTTGTTGCTGAAGTGTTCTGTAATTCACCTGTCTGCATTGGAGACCCATATGATGTGTACTCTGACAGACATGGTGCTTACTGAATGCTGACAAGGGTTGATTTTGTGTGTTAACATCCATAAATCTACAAAATGTCCATCTCTATCAACACTAATTTAGCCATACAACCTAAACGCTGGTCCTCCACATTACTAAATCCAGCAATCCAGCTGGTGACAGTCTATTCTCTTACTATTTCACCAAAGCGTAGATCACTATACCTCTCTCGCTCTTAAAACAGAACAACATCACAAACATTTTAAACAGAGGCTAAAGTCACCCCTGTAGAAACTCAGGCTCTCCCCTTGCACTAACTTTGGTTAAGTTCCTCTAGAGTAACCCATAATTCCACATTTCTTGACACCATTCAACTACTTCCCCCTCATCTCTTTCTCACAAGCCTTCTTCTCTATATTCTCACCACTCGACATAACTGACTACTAACCCCCCTTTCCCACTTACCTCATCCTTTTTGCATTCACGTACAGAATCTGATTTCCCCTCTATCTCCTCTTTCTTCACACTTTCAGTCACTTCCAGTCATTCTACTTCTTTGATAAGTCTTTAGTCTACGATACCAGCTGCTGAATAGCAACAAAAAGCTGAAGTGTAAAAGGATGCTGCTTTTCTGAACTTTATGTCTATTTTAGATCTTTACTATGAGGCTGCTTACTGTAAGTATCCAGTGCTTCTGGTCCACTGAAATGTATGTCTGTATATTGAATTATGTTCATCATCTTCCTTTCCTCAAGACAATAATTTGTATTTGTGCTTTATTGTACTATTACTAAGCACACCATTCAAAATATTATTGAATGAATTTATACATTTTTACAAAATGTCTTTATTCACTAGACTATGCATACACCTGTAAAATGCTATTTTTTCTACACTATTTACTAGAACTTACACTTCAGTAATGCTATTGTTTTCCTTCACTATGAATAAATCTTCATCTAATATGTATAATTTGGAGCTTTTCTCCATGTATCTCTGTTGAAAAGAGGACTCTGTGCCCAGTCTGACTTTCCCAGTCAATAAATGCAATCGGTCAATCAATCAATCAATCAATCAATCAATCAATACATCTCAATCCCTGTGGATCAGGTGGGATCTTGATGGCAATGTATGTGCAATATATGTGTCTCTCAGGTTCTCAGGGAAATGGGCCATGTTGTAAAATGCTCTAATAATAGTGGCTCTGTCTTCTGCAGTACCGGAGAACCAGGTATTCTCATTCATATGTTGCAGCATGATGTGAGAGAAAGTACAGTTGTGTAAAATCTTACCATAACGGTAGATGTCCTTGCCTTCACTGCTGCAGTATTCTTAACAGATGGGGATTCCCAGCCATGGAAGCCCGAACATCCAGCCTGTCTACCAAAGACTACTTGCTGCTTTTAAAAGATACACTGAATGATACCCAAATGCTCCTTGCATAGCATAGGGCATAAAGTTGATGTTCAGGCCTACCTTAATCAGAACTGAATGTCCCAGTAGGAACAACGTCCAAAACCCCCAACAGGTAACCTGTACATTCAGGAAGGCAAAAGCCACAATGTCAGTTGAAGCATGGACAGGTGGGGATAGATGAGAGATCCCCTTGTCTTGAGTGATTAGATCCACCCTGCGAGGTAACTTGTGATGATTGCCCCTGACTAGATATAGACGTAGTGGGAACCAGTGCTGTCATGAGGGAGTCACCAACAAGATTTTGGGAGGATCCTGTAGAATCTTGAACAGGACTTTTGGAATGACAGGAAGGGGGAAGGAATGCATAAAGAAACATTCCCTTAAATGAGAGTCTATCCACCTTCCACACCAGAGGACCTGGGACTCTGACACAAAACAGAGAAAGTTGTCTGTTCAGAGGGGAGGCAAAAAGATACACTTGAGAAGCACCCCATTGGTGAATAATGTCCAGAAATACATCCCTGTGAAGCATCCATTCATGGGATTGAGTTAAGGACCTGCTCAGAGTGCCTGCCACAATGTTCTGATCTGAAGGAATATAAACTTCCTGAAGAGTCACTTGACACTTAACAGCAAGATCCCATAAAAAATGTCAATTGGCAAAGAAGATAAGAGTTTGTTACTCCCTGTTTGTTGATATACCACATCACAGTCGTATTGTCTGTGAACACCTTGAGTGGCTCTGCAGAGAAAAGAAGATGAAAAGCCTGAAGAGCCAACAGAAAAGCTCTCATGTCTTTGGCATTGATGTGCTCCTTCAGCTGACAAGGCGACTACACCCCCTGTACTTTTAGGGAGCCAAATGTCACCCATCCCATGTCTGAAGCATCTGTGAACAATTCCTGAGAGGAAAGAGGGGGATGAAAAGGAATCCCTGGATTGAGAGACAACTGCTGAATCCACCAGAGAAGTTCTTGTCTGAGACAAGGAAGAAGAGGAACTATAAAGTCTAGATTATGTGCATTTTGGAGCCACACTGGCTTCAGAAACCACTGAAACTTTCTCATGTGAAGTTTGGCCAGAGAGTGCATTAGAATGGTGGATGCCATGAAACCCAGAACTCTTATACACTCACTGGCAGTAATGGAAGCCAGAGGAAGAAGAGTTTGATAGAAAGAAATGAGAGTTAAGGCCTTTGGAGGGGGCAGGGCTGCAAACACTGGCATCATGTGAATCCTGCAACCCAGCAAATATGATCCTGAGAAAGAGTCAGAGAAGACTTTTTGAAATTTATAGTGAACCCCAGACTCTGAAGAAGGGAAATGGCAAAATGAAGATTTTGCAAAAGGATCTCTGGAGTGGATGCCTGAATCAACATGTTGTCTAAGTAAGGAAATATTTGGATCCCTTGAAGCCTGCAAAAAGCAACCACAGGAGCAAGGCATTTGGTGAACACCTGTGGGGCCATAGAAAGGCCAAAGGGCAAAGCAGAAAACTGAAAATGCCAGGAAGCAACAGAGAAATGGAAAAACTTCCTGAAAAGAGGATGGATTAGAATATGGAGATAAGCATCATTGTGATCCAGTGATACCATATAGGCCTGAGGGAGCAAGAAAGGAAGCAGAGTCTGAAGTGACAACATCCAAAAGGAAAGCATTTTTAGAAACATGTTTAGATGAGAGAGGTCTAGAATAGGTCTCCAAGTTCTCTCTTTTCTGGGTACTAGAAACATTCTAGAGTAGAACCCTCCCCCCCTTTGTAACCCATGCACCTCTTGAATAGTAACAAACCTAATCCCATGCAAGTAAGGAATAGTCCAGGGCCAAAAAGCAAAAAGCAATCTTCAAAACCAAAAAGCCCACACTCCAAGTTAGTTCAGTTTGTCTTCATAGATGAATTTAATGTTACAATCAATCCTTTTTTGTTACCTCTTCAGCAACTGTCTGTTGGGCATTTCTTCAGCCATGTTTCTAGACAATTCGTTGAATACCTCAGCACTTCCGAAGGCATCACACTGTTATTCTCACTTTGAAATATATTTATCCATATCCACTAAGCACTTGGCAGCAGTTTGAATAACAAATGGCTTTGGTTACTCAGAAGTATTTCAAGATAGTTATGACTGGTTGTTTCTCAGTGGAACTCCATTGCATTCTCAGCTTAATTTCTTCCTTGAATTAATAAATACATGTAACATGTATATCATACCAAAATTGCTGTCTTAAATTACTATATTAGTTTCTCAGGAGGTAGGAAAGGAGATATTGGAATTTTCCTTACCATTGTAATCTACAATCCATGTTTACCTGAAAAGGCAATAGACTAGCATCTTGCACTGGAATGGGCAGTTGGCATGACAGCCATTGTCACTGCTGTTCAACTTCTACATGTTCTTGGCTTGGCCATCAGAATTTATGCAGATTTTTCTAGATGTTACTGTGATATCCACCACTGGCAAAAGTAATCAAGGAGCCTCAATCCTCCCCACTAGCACCAGTGGGGGATGTACATTGGAAGAATGATAAGTACACACACAGTATTTGCAAAAGCAGCTCTCTGCATCAAGTGCAATTTCCCTTAAGAGCACACAGAGACCACAGTCAGTCTGGGGCTGGTTTCTCCTTCTTTTCAGATCCTCATTAAGACTCCCCACTGACACAGCTATAGAGTTGATATCTCAGCTGAGTGGCCAAGCCAAGACCTCCAGCACCCTCTCTATTCAACCAGTGCTTCATGTCCCTGCCCAACTAACTGCCACACAAACTCTAAGATTTGATTTACACACACACACACACACACACACACACACACACACACACACACTTGGAAAAGGCTGGCACAGGTTTACTAGCTATGCCCCCTTTTGCCCAGACTATAAAGTAGTTATTACTGCCACCAGCCATGTCCTTATCAGCTACTTTAAGGGTGTCAAATCTTACTATGTAATGTTACTATCAATGCAAATGGTAGTTTGACCAAGAGCAAGGCTATTAGCAGTGGCCACAGTGATACCAAATAAATATGCAAGTACTCTCAGAACTTAAATATGTCTCACAAAGATCAGCCACAATCAAAGAGTTTAAATATATTTAATTATAAATAATAAAAGAACAAGAAAATACTCAGTATATAATCACATTTACATCAGAGTTCAAAATTATAGGAAACATTTAAAACAACATTGCAGGACAGCCTCAAATAAACAAGGACATCTAAATTAAGCTTGCCTATATTCCTGACCATATCTAAAAGAAATTGCTGTACCCTAGTTAACTTACTTATAGAGCAAGGCAAGTGTGTGGTGAATGGAATGGCTCTTCTTGTCAGGTCAAAGACAAAATACAAAATGCTCAGTCTCTCTCTGAGAGAGTCCTTAAATTAATATCTCAAATATTACTGGTGGGATAGCTTGCAGCATGACATTACTTCTTGTCATCTGACTCTCCCAGGTGAAAACCCCCACAGATGCAGCTGGTAGCATTTAGCATCTCTCTGTGAAAATACATAAACCGCAGATATTTTGGCAAATGGTGGAAGTCATAAAATAATTTACATCCCTCAACATATAAAGACAATACAATAAATTTCTCTACTACAAATATTCTGTCTTCTGTTGACTGAAACTGAAGATAACATCATTTATTATGTGGTTATAAAGTAATTTAAGTTTCAGCTATTCTTCTGAAGTTAACTTCTCGTGTTTCAGTTTCCATTGTTGTTAAAATATATACATCTAAATAGTTACAATAGTGTATATACATGTCTGCTCAGTACTTTATAAACTATCTCTTCAGCACAGGTCTGTACAATATGACATACAGTTCTAATACATCTGAAACACAAGCATCTTACATGAGCATGTTGACATTCACAAATGACCACAACCACTTATAAAATTCCAGATAGCTGGGCTGGCAGTATTTCCCTTTGTCACAGTTGGATGCTAAAATTCACATTGATCTGAAAATCTTTGGAACTGTTTACTTGCATAATGCGGACCATTACCTTTAACAACCATGTCTGGAATACTCTTTTCATGAATGTAGCTTGCATATATTGGCCATGCCTCTGTTCACAATATCTGTTAATTTTATGATTTCTGGAAAATTTTGAATAATAGTAAATCCAGATCAGATTTGCACTTAATTGATAATGAGACAGACCTTACCCAGTGCTTCTCCATAGGTTAACAGTAAATGAATAAAGTATCATAACTTACCTTGGATTACTGTTGTGATAAACATTACCTATAGCAAAGTTATAAACTTCCTACTCTATCTGTAGAGACATTGTGGCCAGAATAACACATCCTTGGCTCTTTGTCTGACAATATCAAGTGAGGTTGCTCTCTTTTTGTCAATATTTAATTCTTAAACTAATATGGCATTATTGGTTTATTTGCTTTAGACTGCAATCATTGTATGTGATTAATCTCATTTTAATGAAAAGTACATCTGTGGTTCTAACCTTATGACAGTATTCTGTTCTGACCCATCTCTTAAAGTGAAATGCTTAAGCATTTTCCCTTTACTATCAGTCCCAGCATATTTCTGAAACTCTTAATTTATTTTCATTTCTTGGCAACTTGGGAATTGCACAATTAAATTCCAATTCATCTCCAAGCAAATTGTCTTGTCTTACAAATAACAATGGCTCCACATATCTGTCATATACATCTCTTTTACTGGCTTATTACTGATGCTCAGGCCTTTTCCATAAAATAACAATATTTGCAAACAGGGCACATCAACTAGTTTCAAGCCATTACAATTCCAAATATAACTCTTGTACCTCAGTTCCTTAACTTGTTTTTTTTTTACTTACTGTTTCTTGTCTTGAGGCTCAACTACATCCAGCTCTTGCTGTACAATTGTTAGGGTTGCTTCCCCTGCCAGTATACCATCATAAATATTGCCAACACATTCAAAACCTTTGATCATTGGTACAACAGATCACTTAATTACCAAAGGTACTGTTCAGATATCAAATGGGAGTCTTATGAAACCTGTACCTTCTGTAGGAAGGCTTATGCTTATAGTCTTCAGCAAAGGCATATAAAACACCAGTTCATAGACCTTAAATTGTGTATTTATTCAGGTACACTTAGTAACAGAGAAAACAAAAAGTCACTGTCAGTTCATTTATGATGAAACAAAGGTAAACAAGCAAGAGTTGTTTACATCAGCTTGCATTACAAGAACTTAAATTGCTTTGCCTTCAGATAATAGGAGTAACAGGCCTTAAAATAAACACAGCTCTAATTAATTAATTAATTAATTAATTAATTAATTAATTAATTAATTTGTCATTTGTTAACTGGGATGGTCCAACTGAGCCACTGCTTGAAAATATATACAGAGATAGGTAAATCACTAGACAAACTATAACACTACTTAAAAATATAAAATATAAATAGATATGGCTATAGATAAAACATATCTTGATACAGTTATGCAACAGAGGAGACTTAAAACCAGTCAAACTATACTATGACTTAATAAAAAGAACATAAAAAGTGTGCAATATAAAAAAGATAAACCATAGTATCCTATCTTCTTAAGCTGCTTAGGACTAGGTTCCGGGAGGGGGGTTACAGAGGCATGACTTGAGGTGGATTAGGTATTGTTTGAGTGACTTCTTAAATTTTTAGGTCTGGGGTATGCTTCTTAAAGTCAAGGGAAGCTTGTTCCATAGGATTGCAGGAGAGTAGCTGTATAAGTTGTGTCCTGCAGATTTGTTAGGTTTATAAATCTGCAATAGGCATTAATCAGAGCTCCTAAGAGGTCTGGAGGGGGTATACAGTGAGACTAGTGAGGAAATATTTGGACAGGAGGAGGGTTTATTGATAATTGAGTGAATAATGAAGTCCTTACTGACTGACGTTTCTAGTCTGTTTAACTGCACTGTAAAACATCCCTTATTTTGCTAAAGCAGCAACAAATGAAACTTATACCCAGTTTTTGACACACTTCCTTTCTTTATCATATGGCTAGCAGGATATCCTTCTTAAAAGCTTTCAGTAGACCATACCTTGAGTGTCACGTAACCATTTGCAGAAGTACTCCTTGCCTACTATAGAGAAGAGGCTTCTTTTCTAAGTCAGCACTAGCATTTCCTTCACAATTTTGCATAATCTACTTTTCTGTTATAAAGGTTTCCCAAACTACAGATAAGCCAGCAAACAAAAGTTCAGAAATTTTAGTTCTGCACACAACAGATTAATAAGCACAACTTTTTTTTCTAATAGCATTTCTTGTTTTCAGTTTTTCATGTGGCAGCATAACAAAGACTCTTTTTCTTTTTGTAAAAGCTCCTCTTCCATTTCCCCACACCTTACTGTTTAACCTAGGCATATGAAACATGACTAGGTAGCTTAGATTCCAGATGGAAAATTTTAATTGTTTCAGAAATGGAACAATTCAGTGGCCACACCTCTCAAACTCTTAGAAGAAATATCAGCAAAGCCAAAAATAATGGGAGACAAAGGCACAACTTTTTCAAATGTTGTTCTTATAAACTTAGAAAGTATAATAAAAGGTATTGTGTTCGTATGCATTTTTTGAAGGATATGAAGTCTAAAAATTAAATGTCTGTCATTATTTAGTGACTTTAATCTTTGATGATTTGCCAGAAAACTGCAAATGTTATTAGGAATAAACCAAACATATGAGACAAAAATCTGGACATTCTGTGAAAATCTGGACAATTGAGAGGTATGTTAGTGGCTGATGATAGGTGTAGACTCTCAAAGATTAGAGATGAAACACCTTCTTCATCTACTCAAACTTTTGAATTATTGCACCTCCTTAGCACTGCCCTAGTGGGTAGAGTGACTACAGTGGCCAGGGAATGAGTTTTAGACCTCAGCTATGTTCCACTGCTGACTCTCCTGTCAAGAGCTGAACTTTTACAGTGTTTATTGTCTACTGTGCCATAATTTCTGTTCTGATAGTTCTGTTTGTCTCTTTGTTCTGAGTCCCTTCACCTGTTTATGTCATTCCCATTCTGAAGAACAGCTCCTATGTACTCACTTGCTTTTGTACAACTCCATGAATGTTCATCATCTGTTTCTTTGGATACATCAGCAAAAAGCCTTCCAGGAAGTAATAAAACCAGTACAAAAGATATAAAAAGGTTAAGTAAAACATTAACTTCTGCTGAACAAATAAGCATTATACATCAGTTAACCATGGTTCAGTTGACCAGGTTCTTCCAGTCTATTTCATGTTTCTGGCTTCAGATAATAAAGTTCTAAGCTTTAAGATTAGAAAACTTTCTTTTCTGAATGGCTTCCTGAAATGTTTACCCAAACTGCCACTGTCATCTCTTTCCTTTGATAGGCTGACTTTAAACAGTGGTAATAACAATAATGCAGTGCATGGAATGTCATGATTACACTCCAAAATCAGAAAGAAGATAAACCTGTCAAACACTTCTGTAGCACAAACCCTGATCACAACAGTGCTTTTAGAGGTATGAGAATTGTTACACGCCCCCTAAGAGTTATTACTGTCGGGTCTCAGGCAAGTAACATTCCTTCTATATCAACTGTTCCTGAATGTCTTGCCTTATATTTTGCTGTGTTAATCTGTAAGCTATTTCTTTAAGTAAATGACAACAGTATTTAAAATCTTCCCCTGGCATTCCTCCAATTATATTTATATGCTGTCTGTGTGACAGCACTCACTAAGTGCTTTACTGGTTTTCAAGGGCAGTACAACACATTTTCTTCTTTTCTTTTATGTAATTGGTAGTACATGGAGTAGATGAAGCTCCAGGCATTGCAAAGACTTATGATCTGGACTCACTGATCATAACCGATTATTATATGTTCACAACACTGATGCCAAGATTTACCTCAAGAGCTTCACTCTCAAGGTGAATTTTTTTGGTATCCGTGTTAGACTCTATGTTATTAATGTCTCTGGTATACAGTTGACAAATGTAGAAACAAAAGTACTACAACTTTGCTTACATTTTACACCAAAGAACTTACCACTGTTACATAAGATAAAACTGGAATTTTCAAATGAACAAAACATTACACTTGTTCAAATACTTTAGAAATGATTATCAATCAAAACATTGTTATAGAACATCAAATAAAAGTCCAAAAAGCAAAGGTATGGCTCCAAACTTCAAAATCTGTTGAAATACGAATCCAAAATCCAAGAAGTTGATGTCAGCTCAGCTTTATTCACACAAGCGCTTTCACATATAGCTTCATCAGGTGCATAATACATGCTGATTAGAACACCTATTTATACTAACAGTTAATCATGTGACAAAACCTAGATGCAAATAATTAAAGTGAACATGTAGCTAAAAAATGAGAGCAAGAAAAATGCTGGGACAAGGCTCCAAAATCCAAAACAGAACATAAAATGATGAAAATAGGCCTTTATTCACAAACACAAGCGCTTTCACATAGCTTCTTCAGGTGTATAATAATCAACTAAAGAACACACCTTTATATATACAAAATAGGTCACATGTTCACATATCAATTATATTAAAGGTGCAAAACTATCATATAAAATACATATATAAATAAATACATTCTTATTGAAGTACATTCATATTAAAAAATAATAAATATAAAATATATCTACTTTATAGTGTATGTAAAAAATAAATATTTAAAAATATATATATAAAGTCATCTTCTCAGACCTCTGGTGTAGAGTATGGGTTTCATAGGTATACATTCATTGAGACCATGTCCTGTGTTAGATCTCAGCATCACTATCCATCTAGCTTCTATTTCTTCAGTCCTGAGTCTGATGTCCCCCCCTCTATCACTCTCAAAGGACTTGGATAGCACTTTAAATTGAAATTTATGAAATTCACCCATGCTTTTAACATGCTTAGCCAATGCATTAATCTTGGATCCCTTCTTGATATGATAGGCATGTTCCCTTATTCTCTCTCTTAAAGTGCGATCTGTTTTGCCCACATAGAAATTTTGACAAATGATACAGTGGGCAAGGTAAACAACATGTGAACTAGCACATGTAGCATCAACTCTAATATCATAGAGCTTACCTGTATCTGGATGCTTAAATGACAAGGATGTATCTATAAAGCTACATTGTCCACATTTGCCACAGGGTTTAGTACCGGGCAACAATTTTTCTCCTGCAACTTCTTTAACTCCACAAAGTCTTCTCTGTAAATTCTTTTTGTTCCTATATGTAAACTGGGGTTTCAAACCTACTAGGTTAGATATATTAGGTTCAGTCATTAAAACCTCCCAGTGCTTATTAATAATGTCAGTATACATACCGACATCTCTTGTATATGGAATACATACTTTAAGCCTATTATCTTTCAAAAAAGTTTGTTTAGAAGTCGGTCTTGAAAAATAAGGTTTAGCTCTAGTGTGTCTTAACTGTCTAACAACTTCCTCATTCTTAGTCACCATATTATATTGATAGCCTCTCTCCTTTAATTCTGTGGTAGTTATAAGCATCTGTCTCTCATATTCATGGGCTCCAACACTTAACCTGGAGGCTCTATAAAACTGATTTTGAGCAACATTATTGAAGACATATTGTGGGTGCATACTGTCCCTGGATAACAAATTATTTACTCTACATTCTTTCCTGAACATCCTGGTGGTAATCTTGCCAGCTGAGTCTCTTTCAACAAAGACATCTAAAAAGTTAATTCCTGTATGTGAATAATTCAGGGTAAATTTTATAAAAGTAGTAGTCTGATTCAGATAGTCAATAAATTCAACAAGTTGATCAACAGTGCCTTTCCACAAAATAAAACAATCGTCAACAAATCTTCTATAAAATAGCACTAGAGAATTATAGGGCCCATTAAATACATGCTCAGTCTCCCAGGTAACCATTACGGCATTGGCATAGCTATTCGAACATGAGCTACCCATTGCTACACCATTATTCTGCCAATAAGCTTGTCCATTAAAAAGAAAAACATTATTATATAAAACAATTGCAATCAGTTTCTGTATCAAAACAATTTCATTTGCTTTATATGCACCAACTTTAATTAGTAACTCCCTTAGAAAATCTATACCTTGTTCATTAGGTATAACAGTGAATAAAGAAACTACATCAAGTGCAACAAATAAAATTTCATCTTCAATAATTCCATGTCTGGTAAATTCATATAAATCATGCAAAAAATGCTCAGTGTCCCTAAGAACATGATGTAACATGTCCAACACAGGTCTCAACTTTTTCTCAACATAGATAGAAATGGCCTCTGTACACCACCCTCTACCTGAGACTATAGGTCTCATAGGTGGTCTAATATTATTCTTGTGTATTTTGGGTAGCCCTTGGATGATTTGTATGGTGGGCTTAGAAACCAAAAAATAAGTGGTTAGTTCATCTGTTATTAAACCTGTAAATTGCATGGACCTTATTTCATTGTTAACTGTTTCAGTCATTTTACAAACAAATGTTCTATCAATTTTTACATAAAAATTACTCTCATTTAACATTTCATACATTAAAATTTCATATTGATGCCTGTCTAAAAGCACTATCTGCCCTCCCTTGTCTGCAGGTCTAACTACCAAATCATTGTCATTTTTAAGTCTATGTAAGGCCTCAGTTTCTTCTTTACTTAAATTATAATTCTTATTAATATATTTCTTGTTATTATAAGTATTATAAATGTCTGTCACACACATTTGTTCAAAAGCATTGATTAAAATATTAGGTTTAGGAATGAAAGCACTAGGTCTTTTAAAAATAAATTCTTGTTCATTCTGTTTATGCTGAAACATGACTTTTAAAGTTAAATTTCTAGTGAACATTTTTAGATCAAAAATAATATCTGTTATGCTCATATCAGTTGTAGGTATAAAAGACAAACCTTTCATTAAAACTTTCAATTCAACATCAGTTAAACAATGTGCTTCTAACTCTTCAGTTCTATGTCTTACATTACCCCTTCTCACAGTCTCAAAAGTTTTAGCTAGTACTGAGAACATAAAAACATGTTTTATATCTGTTTGCATAACATGCTTGGCAAGTGCATTAGTACCATTCATTCTCTTAATGTTATATAAATGCTCTCTAATCCTCTCTCTAAGACTGTGGTCAGTCTTACCTACATAGTATTTATTACATAGGGTACAGACTGCAAGATATACAACATGCATGGTGCCACAATCAGCACTAGTAGTAAGTTTGTAAAATTCACCTGTATCTGGATGTTTAAATTCAGAAGCTGTGGACACATAACTACAATAATTACATGTCCCACATAGTTTGGTGCCCAAATTATTGGTTAAATATTCATTCTGGGATTTATGACATAACCTAGACTTTAATGATTTCATATTCTTAAAAGAAAATTGAGGTTTTGTACCAACCAAGGCCTTAATGTTGCCATCCGTCATCAGAATGCCCCAATGCTTATTTATAATTTCTGTATACAATTTTACATCTCTAGTATAATGCATAGACATTCTAAGTCGATTATCAATGGTTCTATTCTTTTTACTAGAGTGTTCAGAAAAGTAGGGTTTAGCTACGATGGATCTAACAGCATCTATGGCTGCAGAGTTCTTCCTCACCAATCCTTGTTCATAACCCCTAGCAACCAAATCCAACCCAATTTTAGTTTTATGATGCTCATAGTCTTCATCCCTCACATTGAGCCTTGATGCCCTAAAAAACTGATTTTTAGCAACATTGTCAAAAACAAAATTCGGATGCATACTACCCCTACTGAGTAACTGGTTAACATGACATTCCTTCGTGTACAATCTACTAATTAAGCCACCTTTTTCATCCTTACATATGTATACATCTAAAAACTGTATACCTTCCATAGAATAATTCAAAGTAAATTTCAAAAAGTCAGACGACAAATTAATGTATTTAATAAATTCCATCAGTTGTATTTCCGTACCATTCCAAAATCAAAAAAAGGTAAGAAGAAGGGGTAATGTAAGACATAGAACTGAAGAGTTAGAAGCAGGTTGGATTATTAGATTAAGGGCCAACTGTGGGCATGGTCTAAATGACCATGTTCCTATTAAACCAACATTACAGAAAAGGTCTTTGAGGAAGTAATTATAATTATTTTAACAACATTTATTTTATATTTATGTATGTATACCTGAGTATGTAATATTGTTCAATGTTTTATATAAAATTTTTTTATGACATTTTTTAGCTACATGTTCACTTATTATTTGCATCTAGGTTTTGTTACATGATTAACTGTTAGTATAAATAGGTGTTCTAATCAGCATGTATTATGCACCTGATGAAGCTATATGTGAAAGCTCTTGTGTGAATAAAGCTGAGCTGACATCAACTTCTTGGATTTTGGATTCTTATTTCAACAGATTTTGAAGTTTGGAGCCATACCTTTGCTTTTTGGACTTTTATTTGATTTTTATCTTTTAGCAAAGGTTAGCTGTTGAACTGGTAACATTTTTTAATTGTTATAGAACATGTTTAAATGAGAATGATGATTGTGTGGGTGATGAAAATGTTTCCAACTTTGAAAAGGAAATACTTAGCATTGATCTGATGATAGATATGAACTGTGTAAAATATATATGAAAATTATATAATAAAGTTTTTTTGTGGGCTATGAATTATGAAATAGAACAATTTTTAAGAATTATAAATGTGATCAGAATAGGATATAAGATATGATATACACACAATACAATGATAGGCCTTACAATGTTTGACAAATAATAGGGAAGTGATTATCAAGCCATCTGTTTAAGTGGAAAACTCTTATAGTCTTAAATACCCAATGATACCTACATGTCTGTTTAGAACAACTATGTGATGGTGAAGCCTATGAGGTGGTAGAATGCATGGTGAAGTACATCATTTTTGCATGTTCTGTTGATTAAAGATGTTCATAAGAAATTGCATTATAGTGACCTTAGGATTCCTTCCTTTTACTGATAACCAAATGCCCAGATTTATATAATCCACCTGGGAAATTAGTATTGTCTGGGTGTAATAATTATTTGAATGGTCTCAGGAAAGTCATACATTTTTAATGGAGCCAAATGTATGCCTTAATTTCAGGGAATCTAGACATTTCCCATAAAAGATAATTACTATAATGTGGCTAAAGGGAACATAATGTATCCTGACTGACATCAATAGTTTGTATGCCTTAAGTTTATAAATTACTGAGACTCACAATGCCATGTCCTAGAATGAGGAGCCCAAATGACTGAAAAGCTGGACTTATATAAATTACATCAGAAATTGTCATTTCAGAATATTTCCTTTTCTCTGAGATATCGTGATCTTCAAGTTAGTATTTATAAGTTTAGGAGTTATGGGGGCATGCCCAGCACATCAAGGGTGCCGATGGGTTCTTGTCCCCCTGTAGAAAACAAATTTAAAAAAGAAAAGTGATATTTGATATCACTGTCGTCCTGTATTTGTGGTCTTTTTTTAGCATTGTGAGTCCCGCCATTTCAATAGGGAGTCATATATACATTTTCAAAGTACAGCGTGGAATCACTGGATAACTCTTAAGAAGCTGGAGCAAGAAAGGAATACTTAGTGTGGTAGAGCAAACCATACAACAGCTAGGACTGCAATAGCTAGGTCAGCTTTGTTCCTGGGAATTACCATATCTGGCACAAAGGGCACTGTGATATTTGTCTAATTCAGTGCCTAGCATATTCTGAGAGAGTCGATAATTATTCATAAATCTGAACTAACATACACTTCTGGAATACTTGGACCAATGTGCTAAGTTGTTTGAAGCTCCAGACTCTAAAGTCTTCAGTCCGGTAGCAGGCTCTCTAGGTTACCAAATCCTGGTGGTTAAAGATGAACAAATTCCTGAAACTGATGGTTCGTAGGCCTGGTTTGAAAGACAAGGGAAGACTTTAATGCAAAAGGTTTCTGCTTACAGAACTGAGTACAGCTTTTTTAAATTTTTTTTTCTAGAAACTGTAAAGTGCTTTACTTTCTGGTTTTGGTTCATGTCAGTCACTTCAGTAATTTCTCTGCATCCAGTAGCCTTATTCGATTTCCTGTGCCAGTTAACAGAGCTTGACAATAGCAAAATCCTCCTTTTCTCCTACAGTATGTTACGGCTTCAAGTGAAGTATGAAGTTCTAGTTTAGCTGTGCAAAAATCCCTTTGGTCATTATGTACAGATATGTGTCCTACTTCCCTGCAGATATGTTCAAAGGTCAAGAGCAAACAAAGTCCAAGGTAGCTCAAATAAAATGAAAACAGAAATAATACATACAGTAATGAAAGCTTTTGTCTGGATGGACAGGGATTCAAAAGTGTTAAGTGTATATATTAAATCTACTTTTTCACTTTTTTTCAGTGCGTTTCAACTTTATTTCATTTTTAGATTTGGTCACATGCAACCGAAAGAGGGTGTAGTTTAGAATGAGAACAAAAGCTGCTTTCACCACAGTTAAACACTCTCTGAATCAAGCATCGCCTACAAAGACTTAATCCACCCCCATATATCACATTTAATTGTAAGTTTAGAGAATTACTCTTAAACCAGACTGATTCTGTACCATCACTATACATAGACTGGATGTTTTTACAAATGCAAATGCAGATATCACATTGTAAAGGTTCAGTTAGTGGAGGACAGTTTTAGGTAAATGCCCATATTAGTTTCTTCTGCATCTTTTTTGGTAAATTTTTCCCCAGTTTTACCCCAAATAGACTTGCCATTTCTCTTTGGAGTGCTCACCTGCTTATCTTTCTGTGGTATCTTAGCTGACCACTTGGACACCATTACATAACTTTTAACCAGTTCATTTAACTGCTTTTTAAACTTGACTAATTCCTGTTCACCTCTTCCTTAAACATGATGTATAGGGCTTTTTTGCAGTTTTTGCTGTTTCTTCCCTATTTTTAAAAACAACAAATACACCAGTTCCTTTTTGAATAATGTGATAATTT